>NC_056735.1:1750858436-1750960936 GCF_019279795.1 Protopterus annectens
CCCTCTGCACCCCCACATCCGCTGCAAATTAAGTATAACAACTCCAAGATTGCACTACTTTGAAGAAAACAAAACAGCCTACTGCTTGCTAAACAATAGCTGTCTCTTCACATTTCAGCCCTTTTTC
This sequence comes from Protopterus annectens, assembly GCF_019279795.1. NCBI lineage: Eukaryota > Metazoa > Chordata > Ceratodontiformes > Protopteridae > Protopterus > Protopterus annectens. The sequence goes on from NC_056735.1 coordinate 1,750,858,564, forward strand.
AGATAGCATAGTACTGACAACACTTTCCCACTTCACCATGGTCTCCCTTGTCGTAATAACTAATGCCTTTTTCTAGTTAGTAAGCACGTCCCACACTTACAGTAACACGTACACCACTTCACTAATTACTACGTTTCTGCTTACAAAAACAAAATACTTTAACTTTAAAGCTCCATCTGAAATTAACAACTACATAACAATTAATTTAAATTCTTTTAATTTTTCAAACTTAAACTTACACAATGTTCTCCAAATACACCTAAACCATTCAATGTCAACTGTGCCATACTTAGGTACATTCTCACTATAAAACCTTAAAGTGACAGTGCACTACTAACTCACTTACCCGTTAAAGTTTGCATTACAGTTCGATATTCTGGCATACGATCTTCTGACCTTTCAATTATTTGATTTTTCATGCTTTTGGTCTCAGCGTTGTGAAGTTCGATCATCTGGTAATACGATTTTAGAAAGTAGATCCATATGTGTATATGTATATGTAATATATTACACACGTGCATCAATATAATGTATATAAATTTTTTTTTTTTTTTTGCACTTACTCTATCTCAGTGCTATGTAACCGTTTTGTGCAGCATTTATTGATTTTGATGAGTTTATTACTGTTTTTAGCCTGCCTTTGTTAATTAAATGCCATCTGTTTGTTGCTGTATTGCTCTTATGTCGTTTTAACAGTTGCCTGATATTTCCTAACCTCCTCTGGTAATGCAAAAGCTGTTCTAAATATGCCAAAAGTCTGTTTAGTTTACTAAAATAGTTCTAAGTTTTGTAAAGTTTTTCTGTTTCTATAGAAGTTCTCCTGTTTGTGCACATTTTTTTGTATTCGTGAACTTTTCTCATGGTTTGTGAACTTTTTTCCAAGATTCATGATACTGCAGGAGTTATGTCTTTTGTTGTAAAGCATTTGTTACTGCACTTGAGCTCAAAACCAGTTCATTTTACATTAAAAAGATTTTATTCTGCACTTTGATGGGAACAGAGGGATAAATCAACCCATCTGAGTTGGGAACTGCTAATGGGATTATTTAATTGGCCTGAGGGTTTAACTGTGTAAAACTCTTTCATCCTGCTGGTATTGTGCAAACACAGTTCCCCATTCATTTGTATATAAGCAAAGCTCTCCAGTTTAAAATCCTCTACAGGAAACACTTTCCATGGTCTCCCACTGTTTATAGCTGACCAAAGAACTGCCAGTTTGAGCAGAGGGCAGTACCACAGCAGGTCATATAATAGTATACTACTGAACACTGTCTCTTAGACCTTTAAGTGACTCTCCCCTACGACTTCCCATCTACTAAGATTCTGGTATAATGAATAGGCACTTCTGTGTTATCTCTGTTTCTGGGCTGGTGGTTATGGGCATCCTGAGGCAGTGTAGTAACTGCCTCATGTTCACTGAGAACCATTTAATTTTAAAACAGTGTATGAGAGATGTAGATACACAATGTCATTGGAGGCAATGCTGTCACATGCACACACACAAAATGCAAACCAGGTTGTTGGCGTTATACCCAAAACACTCAGTACCACTCCTAAGGAACATACGTTTAAGGAGGTCTTTGAGGTTTGGATAGATTACTAGTGAGTGCCTCCCCATGTGTGGGTCTGTGTGTTTGTTCATTAGTGTCAGTAGTGGGTGTTTTGAGTGTAACACTAACAACCTGGTCTGCATTTCTCATGTGTGTATGTCAGAGCTTTGCCTCATATGACATTGTATATCTACATCTCTCACACACTGTTTATCTGTTCTAAAATTAAATGCTTATCAGTGAACATGAGACAGTTACTACACTGACTCAGGATGCCCATATCCATCAGGCCATAAACAGAGATGACTGGGAATCACCAGTTTATTATACCAGATCCTTAGTAGATGGAAGTAGTAGGGGGAAGTCACTTAAAGGTGTAAGTAAGAGTGTTTATTAGTATACTGTTGTATGAGACCTGGTCTTCCTCTACTGTCCAGTAGGCACTTTGTAATGAATTATGTGAATAGCCCTAAGAAGATAGTGTATTCCTAAAGATGGCAGAAGCCATTCTTTTATCTGCTAACCTTTTAAACTTTTGTATGTCTTATTTGTATTTATTTTGGTTAGTTTTCTGGATTTTGTGCTGATTATGGTAAGCATTTCTTTTTTCTTAGAATTGGAATTTTAATTTATATTGTGCCCATGAGTTGGGTTGCAGTATGTTTTTAGTGATGTTTCATTTTTCTCTGGCCTATTATTGCCATTATTTGTTATTGCTTGCATTCTGTAGGCCGTTGGTTGTGTCTTTGATGTGTGTGTTTATTTTTAGTTTAGCTTTATTTCTTTTTAGTGTACCATATTAAAACATTTTTAACATCCTTCCTCACTAGTATACTCATCGATTCAGATGTGTACCTTGCTTTTGTTCTTCTGTAGGAATCTTTTTATTTATTTATTTTTATTTATTTACTTTTAATTTAATGACAGAATGGTATTTCTGCTATTAGTTATTACACATCTCAGGCTGCTCTGTACTGGGAATAGCATGCTGTTTGGCTGTTCAGACATAAATTCTGTAAACATTTCTTTACTTCGGGTTTGTTTTGTAATTATTGCTTTTCCTGTTGATAACTTCATGCTACAACAGAAAGAATAAATTATCATACCTCTCAAGTGTACCTCATTATGAGGAACGTACCTCATTTAGGTTCTTAAAGTTCCTGTTCTTTGAAGTTCCACATTGAAAGGGTCTGACACACATTCTGTGTTAGGAATTTTGTAACGGATATCCATACTAAATAGAAATGAATCATATTAATTCATCTGCTTTTTTATAAGTAAACCCAGCATAATTTAACCTTCCTATGACCTGCCTAATTGAAGATGTTAGTAAGCTGTTAGTATATGTTCCATGTTTTGCCCATTTGTTCCACATTATGAGGGCTGGCATTGCCCATTTTGGGAATGGAAGGGTGAGAGCTATGGAAAATATATGTAATTAAGCTTCAATTACCTTATTTGCTGAAAAATGTTAACTGTCCAGCTGTACTTTTCATACTAGACCATTTGCTACTTTTATATTTGTTGTTTTTGATTTTTTTTTTAATTCTTCTGTTCATGTAAATATGTGATGTATCCATTCGTTTTCTCCAAATTTTCTGTGTTCTTAGAGTCCTTTACCTTGTAGTAACTCTCTTGTATTAAAGTTGTTTCTTCTTAGCAGCTGTTTATTTAAATGTCCCTTGTGCTTACAGTAGGAAAATCCTGTATTTTTTTTTTATCTAAAAGTTATAGAATTAAAGTATTACTTTTAATTGCAAAGGTGTTTCACTTATAAAACTGCTGTCATGTTTCCTTTTCCATTACAGTACTGTGCTGTTCAGCAATTCTGCATCAAAATGTGGCCAACGTTGTCTTCAGTTTGTGTTGTGTAGTGTTTTGGGGTTATATTCTGGCTGTTCTTCCTCCCCATGTAGTAATGTTTCCTGTTCTTCCCATTCAGGGATGTGTAATGCAACAAATCTAGAATTGGAGCATCCACAGCAAGAGTCTGTAAGGAGCACTTCAACTAGCAGTTGCAAAAGTAAGCAACAATCCTGCATATCATGTATTAGGTATCCACTGCATTTCTTTGTCAACAAAAAATCAGATCAGTCATGATAGAAATTATAAATAATATCACTGGATTACAACGTGAAAGAATAAACCAGTATATTATGTAAACACTACTGCACTACATGACACAGTGAAGTGATAAAACTTCCCGTTCAACAAGGAGCTATAAATAAAAGAAGTACAAAGATAACAACCACCAGGCTATTGAAACCCAAACCTTCAGATTAAAAGCTTCCATACCTCCTGTTAGAACCTGCACTACCCCCCCCCCCCCCCCCCCAATGTAGAAGCCTCTGCCACAAGTGCTACTGACAAAGTTAAACATGGCTGTATTGGGGGCCACCACACCTCCCTGATATGTAGTGTCCCCATCAACCTTTTTAATTTTAGATGGTAGTTTATAGTGGGTATGCACAGGCATGGAGACTGTGTCCATACTCTGGGAAGGGGGGTCACACTTCTTGTGCCTAACACACGCTCATGACTCTCCGATTGTGCCAGTTTATCCCCAACGACATTATCAGAGGCAAAAAATCCTTCAGTATCAGATGGGAGTAGTTCAGCAGTGCTAGTGTTCGATAATGATTCACCTGTGAATACCCCAAAACAAAACAAAAAATATCCAGTGTAAGTATGACCCAGGACCAAAGCTACACATGCAACTGATATGAAATTTTTGTAATTTTAAGACTGTCTAGTTATAACTGTGCTGATACCTTATGCAGATTGATGTTTCATTTGGATGCAATGTGTACCTATGCGTCAGACATGAGATGAGTGTTATAAACAGTAATGTGACTAAGTGATTGTAGGACTACCTGGGGTATCATTATTTGAAATTCTGTGGGGTTTATCCAGCTCTGCCTCAACATCCAACACCGCAAAGCGGAAATCTGTGGAGGTGGTACTGCTTTAAAGTGAGGCCAAGAAATCAAGCTGTGTAAGGGGTGGTTGCATTGACAGCCCACCACCTCTTACTTTTCCCATGCCACTGACTCTGCTGTTAAGTGGCAGCATGGAGCGTATCATTTGCTGTGCAGTGGACTGTATATTAATTAGAAATCTGACCATCTACACCATTAACATTGGTAAGTTCTCGACAGACACGTTCTTGAAAGGACTGGTCATCAGATTGCACTGGGGATTACGACCCTTAGTGCCACTTAATTTCCAGCCCTTGGAAATGTGGGCTTGCGGATGTGGTTTTCAGCACCTTTTTCTTAGGCATACCTCTGATGGTATGGAAAACGGTGGAATTAACAGCTGTAGTCCTAAATGAGTCTTAGAAATCCTAACAGTAGTACTGTACTAATAGGGCATTTGCTATGCTTTAGTTGGGCAGGACACTGACATACTTGTATCCACAAAACAGTCTTGAACCAAACACCATGCATTTTTGTATCCTAAGCACAACCCGCCCCTCAAAAAAAACCCACTACAGAAGTGTGAGATGTTCATCAAACACACTGCCTTTCTGTAATATGGGTTGTAGCGCCCCCCCACTCCCACCCCCAGCAGTCTATAAAAGCTCAAAACTCTTCTAGTGCCTATCTGTAAGGGTATTCGTATGGCAGGACCAGGATAGTCCTTCACATGCACAGAGAGGACCCTTTCAGTTTCCTTGTGGCACAGTCAGAAAAAGGTGTTTTGGGATATTGCTTCTCTCTCTGGGTCATACCAGCTGCCTAGCTCAGATAGAAAAAGGCAGAGGAAGGAAATAAAGCAGAAAATGAGTTTCCTTTCAGTACTTGAATGGAACATAATGCTGATCTGCTAACTTTTTCTTGCTAAACATTGATTTATTCTTTAGTGTGATTTATGTTGCAGTATTTCTTATACTTTTAATGTTAAGCTCTTTCTGAGTTTGTATTTTTTTTTAACCCTTTAAAGTGTTATATGGCTATTTCTGAATGTTGAACTGGGTTTTTGCACCAAGGCCGTTTTAATGCAGTTCCTGTCATTTTTTTATGGTGCTTGAACTATAAGTAATTTGCTGTGTTATTTCCATTGATTTAAAAGCTTCTTTTGAATGTTTAGACAGGACAAATGCTGTTTTTTGTACTTCTTTTGGGGCTATAATTATCTGTGGCCATAGAACACATTTATGAGAATTACTATGTGGGCACCATTTTGTTTGTGAAGCATTTCTGGCAGGAATTTTTCTTAAGGTTATGCCTAATTTCTTGTCTAAGGTCTGGATTTGTTATTTGATGTGATTGAGTGGATTTACAACATTTTAGTTGAATTTCTTGTTTAAATTGTGATTTTGATACCATTTTATTAGTGACATTTCTGACTGGAATTTTACTTAATATGACATGTAATTCTTGGTCTTAGATTATTTGTGGCTATTTCTATTTATGTTAGACTAAAAATAACCCTTATTTATACAGGGGCCTATATGATGCCTCTATTTTGCTTTGTGCTATTACTGATATTGCTGTCTTTTTTTTCCATAATACAGTATTTGGTACAGTTTCCCTATAGAAATAAAATTCAGTTTGCTGTCCAAGAGGAAACTTTGTGAGATTTGTCCTTTTTCTACTAGGCTGGCTATGCATCCAGTACTTGGTATTATCTTACCAGTTTTTGCCCCATATTGATAGTCAGGTACACCCCTTAACTTCTCCATCTGCACCTAAAAAGATGAAAGAATAAATCAAAAGATATGCCTTAGCCTATGGCTTATAGGTTCATAGGTGTGTACTCGGCTAATGGCCCTGGAGCCTTTACAAGCCTAGCCCATAGGATTACCCTGGCGTCATGCCATCCAACCGTAGTTCCCAGTGCCTCTGTCGAGTAGAGCCACTGGAGTGATACCCTGGGGTGAATTTTCTATTTCCCATCCACTTATCAAGATTTCTCTTGAAGAGGGCCAGTGAGGTGCTCTGTTTGACATGTATGGGAAGTCTATTCCATAGCATGGGCAGTCTCTGAGTTATGAACCTATCCCTCTAGCACGTTCTGTTGATTGAGGTAATTAAGTTGAGGTCTGTGGAGTGTGTGGTGCGAAGGGATTGTGATTTCTTTAGATGTAGCATTTCTAACAGAGCTGGGTCAGAAATGCCTTTGTAAGTGAAGCAGAGATCGCCTCTAAGTAGACGATATGAGACCGAGAATAGTTGGAAGTTTTTTGAGTCTGTCCATATAGGACAAGTGTTTAAAGCCTAGGATCCTCTTTGTGAGGTACTTTTGCGGCCTCTCCAGTTGTTGCAGGTGTCTAGTGAGGTACATGCCAAATGGGGCATTGTAATGGATGATTGGCCTGATGATGGAAGAGTAGAGGGAGACAATGACCTCTTTCTTCCTGGATGCAAAACCCTTAGTAATGAGATGTGCCACATAGAAGGACTTTCTGACCACATTGGCAATGTGGTGGTCAAAAGAGAGGTTGCCATCAACCTTTGTTTCCAGATCTCTTATAACGCCTTCTGTGTTCATTGGACTGCCATCAATGTGGTAATTCATGGGAACTGAGTTTTCCCAAAGGGGATGATGACACAGTTTTTGGCATTGAGCTTAAGGCCATGGTTCTGACACCAGTCGTTGGTCTCAGTGAGGCCTTTTTATAGGATGTCAACATCACTTGGGGAGTTAATAATGGCTCCCAACTTTCGTATGCAAACTTTGTCCACCAGAGTCCCTTCGTGTTGGCCTGGACTACTGAGAAGTACATACCAAACAGGAGAGGACCCAGGAGCGATCCCTGTGGGACTCCACTTGTGGTTGGTCAGCAGTCTGACTTGGGAGTCAGCTACTTTCACACTTTGGGTTCTATCTGTGAGCCAGTTTGCAACCCACCTAATGATATAGGGGTTGATGCCTAGCTTACTGAGTTTTTCTATGTTTCCTGAATGGGGAATGGTATCATAGGCCTTGGCCAGATCAAGGTAGGCTGTGTGTACCACCTTGCCTTCATCCACAGCTCTGGTGATTGACTCAAAGAAGTTGACCAAGTTGAGCAGACATGATCTACCCTTCAAAAAAACCAAACTGTGTGGCATCCAGAGTTTGGAGATTTCCTATATCCTTGTTTATTAGGTCCATGATGACGCGTTCCATAGCTTTGCATATCAGACTTGTCAGGCTAATGGGGCAATAGTTTCCAGGGCCTGTAGTAGCTCCTCCTTTGTGGAGAGGGATGATTATAGCAGTGCGCCATTCGGTAGGGACGATGCCTGAGGTGAGGCTGTGATTGAACAGGGCACACAGGTGAGGTGCCAGTTCACTCTGTAGTTCATGTAGAACACAGCCAGGGATATTGTCAGGTCTGACAAAAGCTGTATTCTTGGCCTTGGACAGTGCTGTTTTAACCTGTGCAGCAGTATTACTGGGTGCCTGGCAATCTACTGGTATTGTGATCGGTCCTTTGGAGGGAGAGAGAGGGGTAGGATTGGCACTGAATCTGTCGGCCAGTATATTGGCAATATCTGTTGGCTTGGTGTAGGAGGTACAATTGTGCAGTAGCTCAGAGCAAATCTGGATATTGCCGTGGAGATTCTTTACATAACTATAGAAGGCCTTGTGGTTGTCTTTACTATCTGCTGCAGTTCTATTTTCATAGCTTTAGAGGATTTGATGAGGGATCTCAACTTTTTGTTGAGGCTGATAAGCGAGTTTTTCCAGTCTTGGGACTTCACCTTATTCTGCATCAGTTTTCTCCTTCTGTTGTACAGGTTATTTATGGCAGGGGGCCACCAGATTGGCTTCCTTTTTTTGGAGGAGAGTGTCTTGGTTCTCTTTGGTATGGTGAGATCCGTGCATTTGTGTACATGTTTGTACAGTGCATTGGTGTATGATTTGGCAGTCTTGCAACTATTCTCCATTTGCATGGACGCTGTGAAGTTGGCCACCTTTGTTTTTAGGAGCCCAAAGTTAGCTTTGCAGAAGTTTTTCATGGTGGTTCTTTGGGGGGGGGGTAGATTTCCAAGGTGATTAGTTTGTGATTGGATCTAATCCGGGAGGAGTTGAGTATTGGTATAGAGCAACAGTCGCCCATGTTAGTAATGACCAGGTCAAGGATGTTGCTACCTCTACTGGGGTAAGAACGAGCTGGTACAGGGCATTGGAATTAAGGAATTCCAGGAAACATTCGGCAAGTGTATTGGTACATTAGTAGTTTTCCCAGTTAATGGAGGGGGTAGTTCAAGTTGCCCAGTATGAGAGTGTTAGGTTGGACCCTAATATTCTCCAGGGTGCTTAGGAACATGAAGTGTGAGTCTTGGGACATGATTGGGGACCTATAACAGGCAATGACCTGAATCACTGTCTTACCCAATGTTAGCTGCACCTGAAGTATCTCTGATGCTTTATGTTGGGCTACCAGTCTGGAGGTGTGCGCATCCTTTATGAATATGGAAACACCACCGCCTTTGGAGCTTCGGTCCAAGTTCTGGGGCCAAAAGGTGTGGAATGAGTTATAGTCTGGTAGTGCAGCAGTGCTTTCTGCTGCCTTGAACCAGGTCTCTGCAGTAGCCTTAACTTTGGGCAGGCAATCAGACCACTCTCCTATTGCCTACAGGTCCCCTGGTGTGTTCATAGTACCACAACTGCATGACACGGGGGTCAGATACATCCTCTGGGGTTCTACCACTGCCTGTTGCAGGTATGGGAGAACTGATCCCCTTTAGGTGCAAGCGAAGTCAGGGATGCAGAATCTTTTGCCAGTATTGATACCTTTCCCCAAGGGGATTCTCTCAGTAGTGTTGTATAGTGTATGCCAAAAAGAGACAGAAGACCCACCAGGTGGTGGGATAGCAGTCTCTGACTGTTTTTTCACCCGAGATGGTGGCTATAGCTAGCTCACTTGTACAAACAGTTGACTATGGTTATGAGTAATGCTGGCACTGAAGCTATGGAATGCATCATCATGGCCCTAATAAACAAAGATATAGGAAATCTCTAAACTCTGGATCCCACACAATTTGGTTTTATGAAGGGTAGGTCATGCCTGCTCACCTTAGTCGACTTCTTTGAGTCGGTCATCAGAGCTATGGGTGAAGGCAAGGTGGTTCATACAGCCTACCTTGATCTGGCCAAGGCCTTTGATATCTTTCCCCACTCAGGAATCATAGAAAAACTCACTAAGCTAGGCATCAACCCCTATATCACTAGGTGGGTTGCAAACTGGCTCACAGATAGAACCCACAGTGTGAAAGTAGCTGACTCCAAGTCAGACTGCCGACCAGTCACGAGTGGAGTCCCACAGGGATCAGTCCTGGGTCCTCTCCTGTTTGGTATCTACTTTTCAGAAGTCCAGGCCAACACGAAGGGACTCTGGCTGACAAAGTTCGCAGCCGATTGAGGCAAGAAAAAACCAAAATATTCCCCAACGGGGTACTTAGCCAACTTTGATTCGGTCTGAAACTCCGAACTCGAAAAATTTCAGAACGCCGAACGGCACTTGCAACGCTGCTTCTGCATCGGACCATGTGGCAAAAAAGACTGAGGATATGACGTCGGTCATGCGCTTTTGTACCCTGACGTCCTGATGTCAGTTTTAAGCGCCTTGACCGACGTCAGCCTTATACTTTGGTATTCGGGCCGACCGAGGACAGCGGACTACCCATATGTAAGGACTGCAGCAATGTGAGATGAAGAACATCTCCCCAAGTGATGTTGACATCCTACAAAAAGGCTTCACTGAGACTAACGACTGGTGTCAGAACCATGGCCTTAAGCTCAATACCAAAAAATGTGTCGTCATCCTCTTTGGGAAAAACCCAGTTCCCATGAATTACCACATTGATGGTAGTCCACTGTACACAGAAGGAGTTGTAAGAGATATGGGAACACAGGTTGACAGCAACCTCTCTTTTGTCCACCACATTGAAACTGTGGTCAGAAAGTCCTATGTGGCACATCTCATTACTAAGGGTTTTGCATCCAGGAAGAAAGAGGTCATTGTCTCCCTCTACTTTTCCCTCATTAGGCCAGTCATAGAGTACAGTGCCCCATTTGGCATGTACCTCACTAGACACCTACAATAACTGGAGGGGCCGCAAACGTACATCACAAAGAGGATCCTAGGCCTTTAACATTTGTCCTATATGGACACACTCAAAAAAACTCCAACTATTCTCTGTCTCATATCTCCTACTTAGAGGCGATCTCTGCTTGACTTGCAAAGCCATGCCTGATCCAGCTCTGCTAGAAATGCTACATCTAATAAATCCCAATCCCTCCACACCACACATTCCAGGGACCTCAACCTCATTACCACAATCAACAGTAGTTGAGACAGGTTCATAACCCAGAAGACTGCCCATGCTATGGAATAGGCTTCCCATACATGTCAAACAGAGCACCTTACTGGCCCTCTTCAAGAGAAATCTTGATGAGTGTATGGGAAATAGAATATTCACCCCGGGATCACTCCAGTGGCTCTACCCGACAGAGGCAAAGGGAACTAACATCAGGTGGCATGATGCCGGGTTAATCCTGTGGGCTAGGCTTGTAAAGGCTCCAGGGCCATTAGGCTAGTACATACCTATGAACCTACATACAGAATTGCCTCCTCATGTAATTTGTATGGGGCTATATGTATTGGTAGCATTATTTAAATATGATTATAAATTATTTTTTATTAAACTCATTGCTCCTTCTACTGTTGGAATTGCCTGGGTATCTTTCTTTTTTATTGCTCTAGTTTCTGATTGCAAATTCTGGTATTTTATAATTTTGTGTCTCTCTGTACTTGAAACTAATCAATGGATGGAGTAATTTTAATGATCAGTGCTATTTTTGCTTTCCTTTCATGGACTACTGTATCAGAGTTCTCTTGCATCGTTTTTTTTTTTTTTTTTTTTTTTTGAACTGTTGGTAATGGGTGATCCCATGTGTTACAAACCTCTTCGTTCTATGTAATGCTTTGTAGTTCGTTTTTCCAGTGTTTCTCCGCTACTTCTATATTGTAGTGTTTACACAATCTCCAATGCAACAGTCTTGCCACATTTATTTTGCCTTTCAATATATGAGTCTATCACACCCAGCAACAAGACGTGAGACTGTTTCCAGTTCTGTTTTCAGAATCGGCATTTGTCTGTTTCTCCCACTTGGACATTGTAAACTAACATGTACGTAGTCCACTATTTTGGGTCGCTAATATTAGCCTTATATCTTTTGGTTTTAGTTCACCTTTCCTTAATCATTCTTGCATCAAATCTTGGTCAGTTTGAGGTTGTTCAGGAAATCTATATACTTGACACTGTATTTGAGAATTTTCCAATTTTTTTTTCCTCTTCTAGTCTGATCCTTTTCTTTGTATTCTTTTTACCAAATTTAGTTGCTGTCTGATTTTTGTCTGCTTTTGGTTTGATTTCCACTCCTGTTTGATATCAAAATGCTTCTGTTAAACTAAGCAAAGCTGACATCTTAGACTTCTTCTCATGTTCTAAAATGTTCACTATATTTGGCTCTGGCGAGATCAGCAGATATGTATGTAGCCCTGTGATTGCAGATCTAATACATGAACTCAGTTTCCAGGAGGTTTTCTTGGTGCTGCAGCTTTCCTTTTTTAAAAGTTACTTTTGCACATTTATCAAGACCAAATGATATTCTTATTTCATCTTAAGAAGTGTTATCTTTTTGTAGTTGTGCTTTCAACTCCTTATCTGATGATCTGTACAGTTTTAAGTTATCCATAAAAAGTAGATGAGAAGTCTTTAAACATGGAACCAAATCATAACCCTAGCCTAATATTTTAAGTAAACAGCTTAATGGGTTAAGGGCAAGACAAACAACAGTGATGACAGAAAATCACTGTGGAAAACCCCCACTGAACGTTTGTCCATGGGATAGTAATTTGCTGTTTGTCGTGACTCTGCTAGATAATGGCTTGCCCCTGTTTCATGGTCACTGTAATATAATTGATAAATGTAGGCTTTATCTTGTACATCCTTAAGCATTCATTTATCCATGAATGTGGAATGCTGGCAATTGCTTTTTTGCAATCTATCAATGCCTTACTTAAATTTTCTCCTTTCTGTAACTCTTTGTTATGGCTTCCGAATGATCCTTTGTTCCGTATTGCAGGCTTTTGTTACTTTTATTGCCATAACTACATTTTTTTTTCCTAAATGACTACAAACTCTTGTCTGCATCAATTCTGGTGTAGAATTTGTGTATTTGTTGGAAGGCAAGGCATTGGCTTATAGTTCTAGGATGGCTTGCATGTTCAATTTTAAGGAGGAGTGTCTTTTTTTTTTTCTCTCTGTTAACCAGGTTAGTGTCTGTTCAAGATGCACGTACAAGTTGGACTAAATCTTTGTGTAAAGATGTTAATTCTTTTAACCAGATGTTAGGTACTGTGTCTGAGCCTGGGATTTTCCATTTGGGAGCTTTTCTTAATATTTTTTGCCTGTTGCATTCTTCTATCCTCTGCATTAGAACTCCTTATGGTTTCTTTTTTTTTTTTCATGCATTCAACATCTTTAAGTTCAATGGGGTCTTCATAAATACTTCTCCAACATGTGCCTATTTCTTTGATGCTGTTTCTATTCCTTTTAGTGTGTTTTCCAGTTCTCTGTAAGACCTTTTGGGGGTCATCAATGAACTGGTTATTGTTTTGCTTTTCCTTTTTATTTAGCTTCATACCTTTTTAGTTTCTCTGCCAGTGACAATATTTTTAGTTTATTTGCAATAGTGTATAACCTCTTTCTTTCCAAATATTTTTGATGATCAGTTCTCTTTTCTGTATTTTCCTAACAGTGATACTTCTTTTCTTACTTGGTTTATATTTTTCTTTAATTAATATATCCAGGCTAACTTTCTACTTGTTTCCTTCCTTTCATTTCTTACCCTACATTTTTGTGCTAACACTCTATCTGTTATTATAGCAATAACCCACGCCTGGGTGTGGGTAATGCTGGATTTACCCACGGTTGGCGTGGTTTGGTCACGAGGGTGAAATCCAGTGGGTAAATCCAGCATTACCCACACCCAGAAGTGGGTTATTGCTATTATACAATGACATTATTTAAGAAAAAAAATAATTACTTTTCTTAAATAATGGCATTGTATAATGCCTCCTTGCTGACCTTCCGCAGCTGTCTGGTATTCTGCGGCAGTTCTGATGTACTGCGTATACGTATGCCTACGCAATACATCAGAGCTGTGGGCAAAAGCAACGGAGAAAGCAAGATCTCCGTTGCTTTTTACTGCTTTGCTATGTTAAATGGGTTTAACATAGCGAGACAGTTTTAAAAAAAGCAATGGAGAAAGCAAGATCTCCGTTGCTTTTTACTGCTTCGCTATGTTAAATGGGTTTAACATAGCGAGACAGCTTTAAAATAAGCAACGGAGATCTCCGTTGCTTATTTTAAAGCTGTCTTGCTATGTTAAAGCCATTTAACATAGTGAGACAGGGTTAAAAAAAAGCAACGGAGAAAGCAAGATCTCCGTTGCTTTATTAGCTATGTTAAAGGAGTTTAACATAGCGAGACAGCTTTAAAAAGCAACGGAGATCTCCATTGCTTTTAAATTTGTCTCGCTATGTTAAACTCCTTTAACATAGCGAGACAGTGTTTTAAAAAAAGACTTATACTAATGGAAAAAGTCCGGGCGACCGTACTTTTTTCCATTAGTATAAGTCGATTTACAACGTGCACACTGACCAATCAGCGTGCATGTTTTGGAATATTAATGGGGGGGTCATGGTATAATAGTATAGTTAGTACAGTGACATATCTGATTAATTTTGTTTATATCATGTAAATTTCTCTTAATAGGTATTCATCTGTTTTACCAGTCTTCTAACATTGAGTTTTATTAACTTTCTGTAGTTTATGTATTTCATCTATCTTACTATGTCTGTTGATCACTATTAAATCAAGTAGATCTTCCTTTAGATCATTTTGTGTTAGACTAAACGTGTCGTTTTTGCTGTTTCCTGTGAGTATTCTACAGGAAATTACAGAATATTTTGCTTTGTCTTATCCTCTTCATCTGCTGTTCCTTCATATGAGGACCTATTTGCCCATTAGGCTGCAACATTACCTGCATCAGCATTGCCACCGTTTCCTGCTCCTTCCCTTACAGTTGCAACTTCAATTGAACTTTTGTACTGGTCTCGTACACAAGGTTCCAGAGCATAACCATGTGGCAAATATTAATCTGAGGACTCATTATTCCATCATGCTACAACACACACAAGAACATAAACTGGCAAAGTTGTAAGAATGCAGATTATCAACACACCTAATTATCTGTTTTACTTTTAAGAAGACAGCAGTAGTCCCTGGCCTGTAACATTGCAAAGTACAGACTTGGCTTCCCTTGTAAATTGCACAGTTCTCGCCACCATAAATATCACTTCACAATTAGAAAAAAAAAAAAAAAAAAAAAAAGAAATACACTGGCAAGGGTCAGTTGTCGCCTGCATTTGCTAGATTCCCCCCTCTCCATCTCCTTCCTTTACCATTCAACAAAAATGGACAAAGTTAAAGGAGAAAAGAAATTCCTGGCTGTTCTCAATTGCTCATAAAATTAATGTATTGCACTTATAGCTTCCTGTCCCATAGCAGTTTGTGAGATAAGCCAGTTCTGTAACTTTGCAAGGTACAGGTCTGGCTCCCTTCATTAAGTTACGCAATTATCATAACACGCCAACAGTTATCACAACAAATAGACAACACTATTTAAAAGAAAATTAATTATATTGGCCTGGGTCAACTGGCTCCTATATCTAGCAGATCCACCCTTTCCAGTGTCACCTACACACACACACACCCCTACACTCAGAAATACAGACAGTAAGAAAGTTGTCAGTTGGCACAAACTTGTAATTTAACTACAAGTTACAAGACAGCAATAAAACATGTCCCACTGTGATTTACTAGGGCAGCTGGGCTTGTGACTTTGCAAGGTACAGGCTTGGGCTTGTCTCCCCTTGTAAATCTCATTATCCAGGCCACTTAAAGATTTAAAATAAACAAATAAATAAAAAAAAAATACTTTGTTCATTTCCACTGCCCAACTGAGCACAGCAAGTAATGTATTTAACTGTTTAACTAAAACAGAAGTATTTCCTGTCCCATAGTGATTTATGTGGGGAGCCAGCCCTGCAATATTGCAAGTTTCTGGCATTGCTCCATTTGTAAATTTCACAAATCCACTACCATTTCACAGTTTAAAGTAAATGAGTAAATTAATTACTTTATATTCACTTCCATGGTTCACCTCAGCATAAAAAAGGCAGACTTGAGAAACAAATACATGGAGTCCCCCCAACACGTGCAAAAACAGGCAAAGTTAAAATAGAACACAGCCAATAATGTAGTTAACTTTTTAATAGTAGATCCTGTCCCACAGTGATTTATGGGGGAGCCAGGCCTGTAACTTTGCAAAGTAAAGGCCTGGCAAGCCTCTTGAACTGTGCAATCACTACACCACTTCACAATTTAAAATAAATTACCTTCTTCATTTCTATCATCCACCTTATTAGTGAAAGAAAGCAGAATTGAGCTGAAATATAAATGCTTTTCCACAGCTCAGGCCTGTAAGCTCACCTCTGAAATAAGCCAGGAGAGATGGATAGCAATACAGTTAAGAAATGTGCACTTTTGGTTGTCTGTACCAGTGTTTCTCAACTGCCGGGCCTCGGTCCGGTAATGGGCCTTGGCATGAATTACACATGGCCGCCAGCAGTTGAGAAACACTGGTATAAATAGTGTTAGAAGAGTCAAATGTTTTTATTTTTTCTGCAAAATGTCTACCTATTTTCTAAGCAGAGAGTGAGAGAGCAAGAGACTGTGTGTGTGTGTGTGTGTGTGTGTGTGTGTGTGTGTGTGTGTGTGTGTGTGTGTGTGTGTGTGTGTGTGTGTGTGTGTGTGTGTGTGTGTGTGTGTGTGTGTGTGTGTGTGTGCGTGTGCGTGTGTGTGCGTGTGTGAGAGAGATTGGAAGAGAGTGAGAGCGATGTATGTATGAATGAGGAAGTGGGTTTGTGAGAGAGAGATCGGAAGAGAGTGAGAGCGATGTGTGAGTGAATGCATGTATGAATGAGAAAGTTTGCGTGTGTGTGTCTGTGTCTCCTTGTGTTTCTGTGAGCATACCTGTTTTGTGTAACATCGGCAACTCAATTAAATTGAGATCTAATGCTACGGTTACGTGCATTGATATGATATGATACTTTGGCCGCTACCTGCATGCTACTGCATTGCATACCTCTCAACCTCTTAGTACAAGAAATCTGGACAAAGCCTTTTAAATTGGGGGACAAAGGCCCAAAAATAGGGACAGATTTTAAATATTGTTCTTATAAATTTAGAAAGTTACTAGAGTTACAGGGTTTATGTATGCCGCGGTGGTACGATGGTAACGTTGTTACATCCCAGCAAGAGGTTCTTCCGTTCGATTCTCGGCATGGCTTGGGAGTGCCTTCTGTGTGGAGTTTGCATGTCCTCCCCGTGGTTGGGTAGCGTTCGAAAGACATGCGTGCGTAAATGGGCGTGCCTTTGTTGAAGGTTGGGCGTCGAGCTGGCACCTCTGCGTTTCGTAAAAATCTACTGCCAGTCATTAGCGGACCGAAGTTCCGCTGTGGCGACCCCTTACCAGGACAAAGTCGAAAAGACAAACAACAACTAGAGTTACAGGGTTTGTCTTAACACAAATTTTCCAAAGGATTTGAAGTCTGAAAGTCAAATGAATGTCATTACTTAGTGACTTCAGTCCTCAGATCAGCTCGGTGTTTTTGTCAGAAACCACAAATTTTATGAGGAAAAGACCAAAAATATGAGGCAAAAATCTGGGCAGTTGAGAGGTGTGCGCATTGTGCTTTGTGTATAGATTCAAGGGGGCATGCCCTCTCTACTTCCTGTAACTGTGTGGTTTAATTTTGTGAAATTTCATGAGCAGACCTTAAGCATGTCTAAGCCAAGTGCGGGAAGTGGCAGATAAGGGCAATAGTTTTCAGATATAACTATAATAATTCTGTGGTTAGCAAGTTAACCCGGTGTGTTAGTGCTTGTTTCCAAGTGCCTTTTAAAGAAACAGGCCTTCAGCATGTTTCAGCCAAGCGCGGGAAGTGGCAGATAAGGGCAATAGTTTTCAGAAGCAACTATAATCATTCTGTGGTTAGCAAGTTACCCCGGTGTGTTAGTGCTTGTTTCAAGTGCCGTGAGTTTTTTAAAGAAACGGGCCTTCAGCATGTTTCAGCCAAGCGCGGGAAGTGGCAGATAATGGCAATAGTTTTCAGAAACAACTGTAATCATTCTGTGGTTATCAAGTTATCCCGGTGTGTTAGTGCTTGTTTCGAGTGCCGTGATTTTTTTTAAAGAAACAGGCCTACAGATTTACATTTTAATATTTATAAGAGACAAGGACTTTGTTTAATTTTTGTGCTAAGAAAAGTCTTATTGAAGGTGTTTATGATGCAAAAAATACTGATTCATCTACCTCAAGCATACAGAGCAATCTTCAGGATGTACAATAGGATGGGGAAACTAGCAGCACACAAGAAAAGTCTGCATTCACTCGTAAGTACATGGACAGCTATTTAAAATTTAGTTTCATATAATGCCCTGACACTTACCAGTTGCCACAACCTCAGTGTGTCATTTGCGTTACTGTTCTTGGAAATGAAGCTATGAAGCCATCATGACTTATGAGACATTTCAGCACAAAGCATTCCGATCTAGTCAATAAACCTGTGGAATTCTTTATGCGTAAAAGCGATGCACTTAAAATAGAAAAGAAAATTATTTCCCAAGCTTCAGCCACTGACAATTCACTTCTGACGGCATCCTATTTAATACTATTACAGATAGCTAAATGCAAAAAAATGTATTCCATTGATGAAGATCTCATTAAGCCTTCTTTGGTTACAGCTTGTAATGAAGTATTAGGACAGTCTCATCCCATTGTCGAATGATACAGTTGAAAGGAAGATATCTGATATGGCAAAAGATACAGAGATGCAACTCATTGAAAAAAAGTCAAACTTGTTTGCATTACAACTGGACGAATCTACAGGTGTTAGGAACAGCAGCATTTTGTTTACATATGTACGATATATTGACCATGATGAAAGGGACATGAAGGAAGACATTTAAAATTTTCCAAATTACCTACTCATGCTACCAGCAGTAACATTTTTAAAGTCTTAAATGGTTTCTTTGAAGAGAGAGGTCTGGCATGGAAAAAATAGTTTTGGAGTTTGTACTGATGGTGCTGCCTGTCTTACAGGTAGAAAGTCAGGTGTAGTCACTAAAATAAGGATATGGCAGGCAATAACTTCTTATCAACACATTCTTACATTCATAGACAAAACCTGGCCTCCAGAAAAAATGGCACCTGAGCTTAATGAAGTCCTGTCTCAATCCATTAAAATTAATTGTATAAAAAAACAGTACTTTTAAACACGAGACTGTTAAGAATTGTGTCATGAAATGGGCTCTGATCAACAAAATCTTTTCCATTTGGAAGTTTGTTGGCTGTCCTGAGGTAAAGTTCTCAAGAGGTTATATGAACTCTGAAAGGAAGTTGAGCTGTTTGTAATTGGTAAGAAAAGTGATCTGTCGCATTATTTCCAGGATAACAAATGGGTAGCCATGCTGGCATATCTCGGTGACATATTTTCTTACATAAACTAGTTGAATTTAAAACTTCAAGGTCCAGATACATGAATATTTAATGCTTGGAACAAGATTGAATCATTCAAAAAGAAAATCAAACTCTGGCATAATATGATTTCTGAAGGAAGCAATTAAATGTTTCAGTTGTACCCATATTGTATTATGGAAGTACATGTTTTCTGTACACAGAATTCAGTTTCAGATATCACTTGAAGATGATAATGTTGTCGTTTGAAAAGTATTATCCTGAACATGAGGATCCCCGGAGGCAAAATATGTGGATTGTGAGCCCTTTTATTGAGCACAAAGAGACCGCCCTTTCCCATGAAGAAACTCTAACACTGAATTATCATCAGACAAAGGACTGGAAAGTACTTATAATTATATGAGTAATTCGAAATTCTGGATAAGAATGAAAAATGATTATCCAAATTTACATAAAATAGCAATGAGATTTTCTCTTTGTTTTTCCACCACATATCTTTGTGAAGCTACATTTTCTGCCATGACATTTTGACTGTCTGTGGCTTTCACTTCAGTTCATCCCAGAATTAATAAGCTAATGGAAAGAAAACAACAAAAGTCTCATTAGCTTCACTAAAACCTTCAAAAACTGAGTTGAAATAAAAGAAACTTAACTTTTTCAATAACTTATAATTAGTGTATTAAACTGTTAAATGCTACGTTTTTACATTTTTACATTCAAAATGTTAGTTACTGTTGGAAGTAGTTTTTAGAATTGAGTTCATACATTTATCTTTATTAAAATAGATAATTTGCATGTATAAATATTTGGCGTGTGTATGTGGTAAATGTTTTGCTGACAATTTGCCATCCTCCTGCTTTGGATAGTTATTCATGAGTAAAGTTGTTGGGACTGGGCCGTCGTCTTATAAAAAAAGAATTTACTGGGCCCCGGCCTCACAAAGGTTGAGAACCACTGGTTTATACCAATGTAGAAAGAGTGCAAGAGGTATGATTCTCCTGCTTTTATAGTAGTGCAGCCTAGGAAAAGTCTCAGTGGCATGACAGTCTGTGTTTAGCAGCTTAGTGCAAAAAAGTGTTGGTGGCATGGCAATCTGTGTTTGACTAACATTCATGGCTTGATCTCCATTGCTTCTTTTTTTTTTTTTTTTAAGAAAAAAATGTGAAGTCTGGACAGTTTAGAGATATGAGGGAGACGGGACAAAAATACAAGGGCACTCTGATGCATTTCTTTAGTTTTGCATAACTTGTCTGATTTTCCTTGTATTTTATTTGTGCCCTCTGTACGTACCTCTCAGTCTTTTAACTGAAGAAAATTGCAAAGCCTTGGCATATATTAACAGAAAAAAGTCCAGTTGGTCTTTTTATTGGTAAATATTCGATTTTACAAAGGGCATGCTGGTCGGGCTGACTGATCGGCATGCACATTTTTGCATACTAACAAGCTACCATAATATAAAATAAACTATCACTGTATAATTTTTTGCCTCAAGTCATCAAAACATTGCATATTAATGTTTTTGATAGCCATTCTATTTAGTTAGTTTGAAGACAATTGATAGCTACACTTTTATTGTAAACTGTTTTGCAGTTTCAGTTTCCCCAGTGATTGTTTTGACCAGAACCATTCCTATGAATGCCAATACATCTACATTGCTTCAGCATATCTGCATGTCCTTCCCGTGGTCGAGTGGCCTCCGAAAGACATGCGTGAATGGGCATGCCTTCGCTGAAGTTTGGGTGTCGGGCTGGCAACTTGGCACCATAAAAATCTACTGCCAATCATTAGCGGACCGGAGTTCTGCTGTGGCGACCCCTAACTGGGAAAAGCCGAAAAGACAAACATGGGCAAGACAAGCTGGGCACTCATCTTTATATATCACATCGTGTAAGTCAGCAGCACTAATGGCAAGGAGATGACAGCACCTTACGTACTGGATGTCATTCAGCATTTGTTGAAAATGTTTTGTTATACATTTAAAATGACAGAAATCAGTTTTCATAGAAGAATTTATAGTTATAATTTCATATGAGCACACTGAAATGACTCGCATATAATCTATATAACATGAGTTTGTCAGCCTGAAAAAAGTAACGCACACATATGTTAATTGTGAACCAAGTGGCAAAAATAGAGCCTGCTGGTGTTAGAGAAATATGGGTTCTTCTGCCCAAAATGCTTTGAAGTTATTCTGTAAACTTATTAAAAAAGTATGTCATGATGTTTTTCTACAGCATGCAGTCAGTCGATGATTTGTGTTATGAAGATGCTCAAACACACTCCTCTAACTTCACCTTCATATAGTGTTTCACTGTATGAGTTTTCATTTTTCTTTTGTAGGGGTTCAAGCATAATTCCAGTGATACAGTAATATTTTCCCATGAGAAATGTAATGAATGTTCTTTCTGTTGCAAGTCTGCAATGTTCGTATGCAAACATTCCTGAAATTAGACATTAATCTGCACTTTCAGTTTTGCATTTTTCACTTAAGAGTTGTAGGAGTCAGTAAAGTTCAGCATTGGGGACTGGAGGTTGAGCATGGCTGTGTGTGATTGTTGGACTCACAGATATGTAAATCAGTAGTACATTTATGCTTACATATACACATTTATATGCATTTGTGTGGCAATGTAAGCATTAGATAATGTAATTTATGGATAGGATGGTATAGCAAGACATAAGCTTAATGTCAAAGCACATCTCATCTCCTCTAGCTAAGTTTTACAACCATGTAAAGTACATTCTGGGAAAACCTTGTGGAGTTTATAAAACAAAAGCAATTAGATTCATTATTTTCTGTCTGTGTGTAAAAATATTTGCATTGCATATTGGAGAGAGCAGTGTTAAAATATGGTTATATGCATGTGTGTAAATGGAATAACTGTGACCCCAGTCTCCAGTTTGCAAAAGCTAAATAAAATGAAAATGTAATTGAGAGTCCATAAAATCATTCTAGGGCAGTCACTAAAATGTGTTTACATCAGTAGACTGTGAGAAGGGACATGCATTTACTCTCACCAGCAAAAGCATAAATAATTGAACCAATGCATTGACATTGCAAACATTTAACTGGTATGGGGCATCTCTCTCTCACACATACACACACACACACACACACACACACACACACACACACACACACACACACACACACACACACACAGACGTATATTGCCTTCTTTTTTCAGTCATGTTTGTGCCTTTTCTTGTTCTGTAGGCATTTGAAATATAATTTAGTTCATTTAGCAATTAGAAAGGATTTATGTGTGTCAGACTGTGCGTCTGAAGTCTGCCTAAACTAAGATGATCAAGCACTTTTAACTGTTGGATTAAAAGACAGTGCAGCCACTCAGTATGTAAACAAGCAGATCACTAATCTAATCCCAACAGTTTAGTGCAATAGGGCACTAAAGTAGTTGAAAATAACAAAAAGCTATTTCAGTAATAAGTTATGTCTCTTACCTCAGTAAGCCAGTTCCAGTTGTTTTATAAAGTGTATTTGCTGCTCTCACTTCATTCAGTTGAGTGATATTTCTGGGTATTGTGTGTGTGGGAAGTATGAAAACATTGCAGTTGCACAAGGACGTGCAGTTCTTCGTATTCTGTTCCATGCCTTTTTGTGAGTTGAACTTAATTTACCATGGCAGATATGGTGGTGTCTGTGGGGACAGTGGACTATCGTGTGTGATGTTGGACATTTGTATCTGTGTTCATTTACTGACTAAATTAGTTGACAAGGCAAACTGTGCAAGAAAATGGCTCCAGCTGGCAGAAGAGCCGAAATTTGAACTTCAGATTGGAGACTCACACAAAATCCAAGATTTAAAGACAGTAGTATCAGGGCTGGATTTAGACTAGATAGGGCTGTGGGTCCCATGCTAATCCTGTTTCAAATTCCCCTTATTCAGGGCTCTTCTCTGAGGCTGTAACTGTTCAGTGATGCATTTATGCCTTGCTTTTAGAAAGACAATTGCCACTTTTTTTTTTTTATATATATATATATACAGTAGACAGAAGTAAACGTAGTCACAAACCAGGAGAGTGTGTTGAGCAGGTGGAAAGAGTACTTTGAAGGGCTGATGGATGAAGAAAATGAGAGAGAGAGAAGGTTGGATGATGTGGGAATAGTGAATCAGAAAGTGAAACAGATTAGCAAGGAGGAAGTAAGGACAGCTATGAATAGAATGAAGAATGGAAAGGCTGTTAGCCCAGGTAACATACCATTGGAAGCATGGAGGTGCTTAGGGGAAATGGCAGTGGAGTTTTTAACCAGATTGTTTAATGAAATCTTGGAAAGTCAGAGGATGCCGGAGGAGCGGAGAAAGTGTTTTGGTAGCTATCTTTAGTAATTAGGGTGATGTGCAGAGCTGTAGTAACTACAGAGGGATACAATTGACCAGTCACAACTTGAAGTTATGGGAAAGAGTAGTGGAGGCTAGGTTAAGAAGGGAGGTGATGATTAGTTATCAGCAGTATGGTTACATGCCGGGAAAAAACACTACAGATGCGATGTTTGCTCTGAGAGTGTTGATGGAGAAATATAGAGAAGGTCAGAAGGAGTTGCATTGTGTCTTTGTGGACTTAGAGAAAGCATATGACAGGGTGCCTTGAGAGAAGTTGTGGTACTGTATGAGGTAGTCAGGAATGGCAGAGAAGTATGCAAGAGTGGTGCAGGATATGTACGAGGGTAGTGTGACAGTGGTGAGAGTGATGGACGCGTTTAAGGTAGAGGTGGGATTACATCAAGGATCAGCGGTGAGCCCTTTCTTATTTGCAATGGTGATGGACAGGTTGACAGACGATATCAGACAGGAGTTCCCTTGGACTATGATGTTTGCAGATGACATTGTGATCTGTAGTGAGAGTACAGACCAGGTTGAGGAGACCCTAGAGCGGTGGAGATATGCTCCAGAGAGGAGAGGAATGAAGGTCAGTAAGACTAAGACAGATAATATATGTGTGTGAATGAGAGGGAGGATAGAGGAATGGTGAGGATGCAGGGAGTAGAGTTGATGGATGAGTTTAAGTACTTGGGATCAACAGTTCAGAGTAATGGTGAGTATGGAAGAGAGGTGAAGAAGAGAGTACAGGCAGGGTGGAATGGGTGGAGAAGAGTGTCAGGAGTGATTTGTGACAAACTGGTACCAGTAAGAGTGAAAGAGAAGGTCTACAAGAGGGTAGTGAGACCAGCTATGTTATATGGGTTGGAGACAATAGCACTGACAAAAAGGCAAGAGTCAGAGCTGGACGTGGCAGAGTTTAAGATGTTAAGATTTGCATTGGGTGTGACGAGGAAGGACAAGATTAGGAATCAGTATGTTAGAGGGTCAGCTCAGGTTGGTCAGTTTGGAGACAATGCCAGAGAGGCGAGATTGCGTTGGTTTGGACATGTGCTGAGGAGGGATGCTGGGTATATTGGGAAAAGGATGCTAAGGATGGAGCTGCTGGGTAAGAGGAAAAGAGGAAAATCTAAGATTAGGTTTATGGTTGTGGTGAGAGAGGATATGCAGGTGGTTGGTGTGACGGAGCAAGATGCAGAGGACAGGAAGAAATGGAAACAGATGATCCACTGTGGCGACCCCTAATGGAAACAGCCGAAAGAGAGGAGAAGAAGACAGAAGTTGTGTACGGGCCACCCCCATTATTATGTGTCTATAGATAAAATCAAGGATATTATTTTTTTGCATATGCACGCCGATACTGACACTGCCATTGACAAGCAAGTTCTATCATAAATCTGCACAAACATGTTGCACACTTACCTACAGGCAAATTGTACGCATGCCAGTTTAAATTTATCATATTTTTGGAGTGCTGAAAGAAACCAAAACATTTGAATAAAACTCCTAGAGTAAGAGAGAGGGCATGTAGACTTTATACAGAAGGAACCGCAACCAAGAACTCGACCTAAGAATGGAGTATCATGAGATGGAACACTACCTGCTGCACCACTGTGCCAATGATTAGTTGCTTTCATGCACATCTGCTGAGACAGTCAGATAACCATTTAAATTGTTTGCAATGATGATGTCTGATTGTGATGGAAAGTGGAAGAAGTTATGCACCATTAAGTCAAAAATGTGGTCATTTCACACTGATTTCAATAAATATAGTACATTGTGTGACACTGCATTTGCAAAACCAGATCATTGACTGCCTAACTGATTAGACAGCAGGGGTAAATTACTTTAATCCACAAAAAGCCTTTGTAGCCAATTACAGCCACTTTAAGTGTGTAATTTTTCAGATGTTTATTGTGGTAAATTTTTATTACATTCAAAGTATTCTAACATTTCATCCTTCCTCTTCCAGATTTTTTCTAACCCTTCATCCAGTTTTGGAAAATAACTAAATAAACAGTCTTAACAAAATGTAGGTAAACATATGTTTATGAAGAAATGCAAGGGGGGGTGCCCAAAGAATTCAAGAGCTCCCGAAAAACCAGGACAGTCCAACAAGTCAGAATGACTCTTTAAGGGACCTTGTCCCTCTTCTTCTGCCTTGGCAAACTCATTTCCCTTACAGAAAGTCTGAATCCCCACTTTTCTATTTGGCAACGGATAGTTTCAGACAAATGGGTTCTGAACATTTATAAAGGTTACAGATGGCAGGGAATTCCTCATCCACCAGACAGAATAGTTGTGTAAAATCTTACCATAACCATAGATGTCCTTCTCTTCCATGTTGCAGTATTCTAGTTGTGGGATTTCCTGCCCTCAGGTGACTTGCATGGCGGCTACTATACAAAAGCTTCAGCTTGGCTGTTGCAGCGTGCGTGAGACGTCCGATGTGAGGCCATAAACCAGGCACCTTAAATGTGACGTCTGCATGTACAATCCCCAGAACTTGAAGGCCAGCAGGTAGACAAGAAGGTCCAGAAGGAGGAACGCCAGTGGGGACAGGTGTGTAGCATTGGTGTAATTTATTAGCTTAATTAGATCCAGGACTTGGTTGGGACTAAAGGACAAGGTATAGGGGGTAATGGTGGGTGGGAAAGAATACTGCAACATGGAAGAGAAGTACATCTATGGTTATGGTAAGATTTTACACAACTATTATATGTCCTTCTGTTCCTATGTTGCAGTATTCTAGTTGTGGGAGAGTACCACAGCTTAGATGCATGAAAGGGAGGTGGATGCTGAAGAGGATTCTACAAAGCCCTGTACGGTGGCCCTGGCGAATCCCGTCCTAGCTCTGGAAACTTGGTCCAGTTTGTAATGTTTGGTGAAAGTGTGGATAGTGGACCAAGTGACTGCTTCCATGATGGATGCCGTGTCCAGACCTTTCATGAATGCCTTGAAGGTGGCCACCGCCCTAGTAGAATGGGTCTTTACTCCCACAGGAGGGTTTTTTCCATGGTGAGAGTAACAGAGACAAATAGTCTTCCTGATCCAGCAAGCGATGGTTTGTTTGGAGACTGCCTTGCCCAGGGCTCTGGGGTGAAAGGAGACAAAGAGCTGCTTAGATTTTCTAATTGTTCTGTCCAGGTAGAATCTAAGTTGCCTGTGCACATCCAAGGAGTGCAGTGCACTCTCCCCTTCATTAGTGGGGGAGGGAAAGAAAATGGGTAAGTGGATAGATTGGTTTAGAGAAGTCATTGACCACCTTGGGCATAAAGGAGGGATTGGTTCACAGGGTGACTGTCTTTGTGGAAGGTGGTATAGGGAGGGCAGGCCATTAACGCCTGCAACTCTGAGACCCTTCTGGCTGAAGTGATAGCCATCAGCAGGATGGTTTTCCAAGTACACATCTGTAAGGAAGAAGACCCAGCTGGGTTAGTTTTTCCAGGATGTAATTGAGGTCCCAGGGCGGAGGGATAGGTTTCTTTGGTGGCCTCATGTGTAAGACCCCTTTAAGGAAGAGCTTTATGTCGAGCCTGGCTAGCAAGGGAGGATCCAGGGGCAAGCGGGCTGATATAACAGAAAGGTTTAATTTCACTGAAGTATGAAAGTCCGCTTTTAATCAGTTGACACACCTAAGAGAGAACAAGGCTCCCTTCCCTTGTCCAGACACCACTTAGTAAATCTTTCCCACTTAGCTAGGTAAGATTTTCTGGTGGTAGGTTTCTTTGCCTCCCTCAGGACTGAAAGCACATCCTCTGAGTAGTGGTGTCTGAAGGGGATCAAAACTTTATCACTCACAGAGTCAGGAATAACACCTTCAAGTGTGGATGAAGGAGAGTTCCTTTGTCTTGTGTCAGCAGGTCCACTTTGTTGGGTAACTTGTAGTGATTGCCCTTGGTTAGATTGAAAAGTAGGGGGAACCAGTGCTGCCTTGGCCAGTAGGGTGTCACTAACAACATTTTTGGTTTGTCCTTCTGTATTTTCAGGAGGACTTTCTGGATCATTGGAAAGGGGGGGGGGGGCATTAAGAAACTTCCCATCCCAAGAGATGCTGAAAGCGTCCACTCTCCATGCTAGAGGGAAGTGTGTCTTTGAGCAGAAGGTCTGCAGCTGCCTGTTCTGGGGGGAGGCAAACAGGTTTCTTTGTGGTGTTCCCCACCAGTGGACTATGTCTAGGAAGACCCTCCCCCCATCCAGCATCCATTTGTGCTGTGGTGAGGAGGTCCTGCTTAGGAGGTCTGCTTGCTTGCTTGTCCTGCGAGGGGATGTAGGTCACCTGCAGGACCAGGTTGTGGCGAGAGGCTAGGTCCCATATCAGCAGGGTCAGCCTGCACAGCTGGTAGGCCTTTGTTCTTCCCTGCTTGTTGAGATACCACATAACCGTGGTATTGTCAGTCACTATCCGCAGCACCTCTGAGACCAGAAGGGGAATAAAGGTCTTTAAAGCTAGGAAGACTGTTGTCATTTCCCTGATATTGATGTTCTTGCTCTGTAGAGAAGGGGCCAGTTTTTTTGGACCCTGTAGGATACCAGAGTTGCACCCCAACGTGAATCTGAGGCATCTGTATGCATTGTTTGGGTTGGGGTGGGTGGTTGTAGTGGAAGCCCCTGGTTTACATGGACTTGCTGGATCCACCAGCTGATTTCATTCTTCAGACAGGGAAGGAGGGGAATATCCTGTTCTAAGTGATGTAGGTGTTGGGACCAAATGCTTTTAAAGTACCAATGTAGCTTCCACATATGCATTCTTGCCAGTGTTAGCATGGGGATGGATGCTGTCATTAAGCCCAGGAGATGCAGGAATTGCCTTGCCATCACCTTCTGGGAATGGAGAGTTTCCTGGAAATGGGAAGTCAGGGATACAACCTTGTCCTGTGGGAGAAAGGCCTTCATTTTGTCCGTCTTAATCCTACAGCCTAGGAAAATCTTGTCCTGGCCTGGATCCAAGGAGGACTTTGGGAGGTTGATGGTAAACCCTAGAATTTGCAGAAGGGCCATGGTGAAGTGCAGATGCCTTGAGAGGGTATCCTTGGACACTGCTAGTATTAAGATATCATCCATATAAGGGTGAATCTGGATTCCCTGCATTCTGCAGAAGGCAATGGCTAGGGCTAGGGACTTTGTAAAGACTCTAGGGGCAGTGGATAAATCAAAGGGCAAGGCAGTAAATTGGAAATGAGAGGATAGTCCAAAGAAATGTAGAAATTGTCTGTGGGAAGTCCTGATGGATATGTGAAGGTAGGCTTCTTTTAGGTCCAGGGTGGCCATGAAGGACTTGGGCTGGAATAAGAGACAGCAGAGTGGGTAGGGACAGCATTTTGAAGGAGGGTACCTGAAGTTGTAGGTTTAGAAAGGAGAGATCTAAAATGGGTCTCCAGGGGCCATCTTTTTTGGGGAATCAGGAAGGGACGAGAGTAGAATCCCTTTCCTTCCTGTCCTGAGGGGACAGGTTCTATGGTGCTTAACTTTAGACGTTCTGACAAGACCTGTGATAGTAGATGAATTTGTGTTTGTTGGGGGGAAAAGGGATACTTCTCCTGGGTGTTTCTTTCTTTCCAGGATAGGAAGTACCCTTTTTGGATAATGGATAAGACCAATTGGTCTGTGGTGATGGCTTGTCAGAGGGGGAGACGGTGCGATGTGCAGAGAGTGGTAGGTGGGCTAGGCAGTCACGCATTATTGAGACCTCCTCTATCTTGAAAGAGTTGTCTGGGTTGAGGAGGTGGTGCATTAGGTCTGGACGAAGTAGGTTTTCTTGCCCCTGTCCTAGATCTGGAAGAGGAGGCAGCTGTCTGAGGAGGGTTGCGCCTTACAAAAGTGGTTTTAGCAGGGTAGTTCCTGTAATATTTGGGAATGGGGAACATCAGCAGATGCTTGATGTCCTGTAATTTTTTACTT
This sequence comes from Protopterus annectens, assembly GCF_019279795.1. NCBI lineage: Eukaryota > Metazoa > Chordata > Ceratodontiformes > Protopteridae > Protopterus > Protopterus annectens. Next base: position 1,750,887,965 of record NC_056735.1, read on the forward strand.
TTTACCTGCAGGTTTTTTAAGAGGTCTGCAGATTGTTTTCCAAAGAGGAAGTTGTGATCCAGGGGGACGTCCAAGATTTTGGACTTGAAGTCTTCAGTTAGATTCTGGAGTTTTAGCCAGGAGTATCTCCAGAGGACAGAAGCAGATGCTGCAGAGCGGGCAGATGCTTCTGCAGCATTGTACTGCATCTGATTGAGTGCCTGGCTACTTGCTTAGCCAAGGACAGTTTGGAGGCCATGTTAGCCTTAATGGGACTGTCAGGAATAGAAGCCAGCATGGAGGAGGCTTGAGACACTAAGTCTAGAGTATATTTAGTCATGTGGGTCTAATAATTTATGGCTCTGAATGCCAAAGTGGAGGATGTGTTTACTTTCTTTCCCATCCTATTTATATGTTTGCTGTCTTTATCAGTGGATAGGAGAGAAGCGGACGGCTGCAGTCTAGACTGCCTATCAGAAGCGGTGGATGGGGGGGGGGTGATTCCACATGAAGCAGCTCAAAGTATCTCTTCTGGGTGTCAGTCATTTGGGAAGTATCCCATTTGAAGTAATCTTTCATCTTGGTGATGGTCTCACCAAAGATAATATCCTCAGAGGGAGAATCCCCTTTGACAGATTCTTCATAAGGAGAGTAATACTCCTGGGGGGAAGCGATCTGAGATGTATATGAATGGAATCCTCTGAGGAAGAAAAGGAAGAATCATGCTCTTCCTCCCTAACTTGAGAGGTCATGGGTGGGAGGGAAGAGGCAGAAGTAGGCCTAGGGCTCAATAAAGCCAGAGTAGAGGGCGCTAAGGCTGAAGGCCTAAGGACGATGAAGGCCTGCATTAGTGAGGAAGTGCAAGCCTGTCAGTCTGGTATGGTTTCTGGAGAAGAGGAGGTATGCTTGTTTTTTTCTGTCTTTTTGGCCAGGGTGAAGGTAGGAAACAGGCCTGGCATCAGACTTTGAAGACAACATTTCCGAAGACTGGATCCTGGTCGAAAGTACCACAGAAACTGGTTCCCCCTTGACATCAATGGTAGTCGGTGTCTGGGCAAGTTCCGAGGACGTGCTGGTTGTCGGCTGGGCAACGGTTTCTTCAAGGGTCATCGTTGAAGTCGACAGAACCACCGAGCGCTCCTCAACTCCTAGATCGGCAGTTGGTGGGGCATCGGGAAGTGAAGCGGCAGGCAAGGAAGGCCAAGGAATCTTGGCTTTCTTTTGCGGAGGTTTATGTTCGGCCTCCGATGTGGGATCCATTCTAAGAGCTAACCTTTTTAGGCGCTGGTTTTCTAGGTAAAAGTTTTAAGTGGACAGATGGCTGCTCAGGGTCTTTGGCGCAAATGATTGACAAATTGAGCAGGAGGAATGGTCGTGCTCCCGGCCTAAGCAAAAAACACACCTATCATGGGGGGGGTCTTTATGGGGTATCTGGTGCCCGCATTGGCACTTTCCCTTTTTACCTGACATCAGCTAAAGTCTACAACAACTAAGCCTAAGCAATAACAATTAGCAAAACAAAAAAAATAGAAACCCAGTGGGTTACTTAGCTTTATTGATGTGACTTCTCTTAAGGAGCGATCGTATTATGCGAAAGTTGTCTGTGGCTGGAAAGTTCTGAGGATTGTGCGTGCAGACGTCACATTTAAGGCCCCTGGTTTATTACCTCACGTCTGACGTCTCACGCATGCTGCAACAGCTAAGCTGAAGCTTTTGTATAGGAGCCAACATACGAGTCGCCTGAGTACAGGAAATCCCACAACTAAAATACTGCAACATAGGAATAGAAGGACATCAGATGGTTATTTCCACTTTAATTACTGTTACTTGTCCTTCATCACATTCTGTCCTAGGGAATTATAGAAATAGTTACTCCTACCCAAGCGGGGAAGGGTTTTTATTCAGAGATGATTTTTAGTGCCAAAGAATAAACATGCTTAGAGAACACTTCTGGATCTTTCTTTCATAAACCTGTTTGTGATAGTGCCCCCAAGTTCAAAATAATGTCACTTCACAACCTGTTACCTCTTCTTCCTCATTCAAGTTTCATGACAACACTAACACTAGATTTAAAAGTTGCTCATCATCACATTCCTATAAATCCAGACTTCGAGCATTTCTTAAAGGTTTGTGTGTCTGGATTCCATTAACAGTTCTCTGTCTTACCCTTTGGACTTTCTATTGAACCAAGAGTGTTCGCAAAATGTCTAGCAGCAGTTATAGCTCACTGCAGGCTAAAGGGTATCACGTTTTTTTTCTCCATATTTAGACATGCATTTCTTTGCAGAGTCTTTTTCAGAGTGTCGGAAATCTCTAATTTGGGTGAGAGATGTCTTGCACATGCTGGGATTCTAAAATGACATTCAAAAGTATTTTTGGCTCCTTCATACAAGATTACAAGATTGTGTTCCTGGGGTGTCAGCTATATACCTCAGTTTAAAGAGCTTTTCTTCTACAGTAAAAAAATACATGTATATCTAGGTCTATTTCTGTGGTTTTCTGCTTTGACATTGGCTGCTATGAGGGAACACCTCAGACTTTTGGGTCGCAATGCATATATGATTCTCATGATTCTTCTGGCAGGACTTGACATGAGAAAGATACAGTGGCACCTGAAATCTCTTTGGTTCTAGCACCAACATCCTTTGTCTTTTCAAATCCCAGTACTGGGTTTGTCAGAAGAAAAATTATATGGTGGATAGACTGCAGAACTCCTTAATTTTGCGTCTTCCCTTTTCCCTCCGTGTTTCAAACTAGTCAGTCACACACAGACACCTCGGACTTTGCTTGAGAAGCAATTTCAGGAAGAATAAAAGTGCAAGGTATGTGGGACACCAAGGAGAGATGCAAGAACCTAAATATAAAAGAGATGCTTGCCCTGATCAGGCAGTCAGCTCTCTGAACCATCTTTGGTCCCTGGGACCTCTTAAAGTTGCTACAGACAATACCACAGTCCTGTGGTACATCAACAGGCAAGGAAGAACTAGCCATTTTGCAGACTAGCCTAGGTAGCTTGGGATATAGCTTTACAGCTTGATGTCACTCTACAGGTATCCTACATTCCATTCAAGGACAAGGGCAGAACCTCACAAATGGAATCTAGAACCGGGGTGGGTCTTCCAAGATTTGATCCATCTGTGGGGAATTCCTCAAGTTAAACCAGTTTGCATCCTTTGCATTTCATTTTCCTTGGACAGAAATGTTACTGCATGCTTTTCTACCCTTTCCACTGATATCCAGGGTGCGAATGAATTTTCAGAAGGAATCCCCAAAGATCATTGCAGTGGCTTCCTTCTGGCCCAGGCAACCATGGTTCTCCCTTCTTTAGGAAATGATCACGTGTAGTTACCACAAGCTTTCTCACACACTGGATGTACTCACATAAAAACAGGACTGTTTGATACAACCCGACCCTAGTCCGCTTCAGATGACTGCCTGACTGATAGGGTCTTAATTCCCTTTAGGCACCTGTTTATTGAGGATGTGCAGCAAGTACTAATGGAGACAAGAAAGCCTCCTGCTAGAATATTGTATATTAGTAAATGGAAAAGTTTTTCTAGTTCGTTCCAGCAACATGTCCAGCACCTGTTTAGGGCTGGTTGTTCTCTGGTTTTACAATATTTGTACGAGTTACTATCTTATTTCCTTTCTTACCCCTTCATCAAGGTTGATTTATCATCCATTTCAGCATTTCTGTCCATGAGTCCTCCTCATGCAGTGCATTCTCACATCAACATGTATTTGAAAGTAGTTTTACATAAGAGGCCTCCAAGAAAATCAGTGGCGCTTCCTTGGGCTCTTAATTTTGCATTAGAGAAGCTAACACTTGGTCCATTTGAACTTGACTGATGTGAGGTTCTTAACATGGAAAACAGTTTTACTGATTGCTCTGACCTCTGCAGAAAGGGAGTCTGAGTTGCAAGCTCTTATGGTGAGTCAATCCTGTCTCATATTTCACAGAGACATGGTTTATTTGAGAACTAATCCTTCTTTTATGTCCAAGGTGGTATCTGAGTTTACTTTAAGCCAAAATCATCCATCTCCACATTTTCTTTCTTGAAGCTATAAATGGGGGAAAAGGGTACTCCATACCCTGGATGTCCACAGAAAGAACTAAGTCTTTCAGATCTTCAGTTCAATTGTTTATTTCTTGTGAAGGTAAGATGGGACAACCTGTGTCAAGACAGACCATTTTTCAAATGGTTCTCTAAGGCTATTATGTTTTGTTTTACTTACCACAACAAAGCTCTCCAAGGCAGGGTCAAAGCCCCATCTACTAGGGCATTAGCTGCATCTATGTTTCTTTGGAAAGGGTTGGATTCTAGACAGAGCAACTTGGTCTTCTGTACATATATTTGCAAAGCACTATAATCTTGATTCTTTCTGTAGGTCTAGATCAGGCTTTGCTAGGACCATTCTCCAAGGGTTCCTGGACTGTCTTTCTTCTACCTTCCAAATGTGGTAACCAGGGCTAGATCCTGCAGTTGCTGACCTAGGCAGCTGCCTAGGGCCTGTTGCTGTCTGGGGTGGGGCAGCCACAACATTTACTTTATAAAAAAAAAATACATAATTTAAGTTTTCATCTCTGTACTGTTTCTTTAAATATCCTAAGTGTTGCATCATATCTGCATGCCAGTAACAGCACACAAAGCTCAGCATGCAAGATTTTGAGAACTGGAACCAAGCAGACCAGCAGCATTGTTTCCCATGCTCAAATGAGCATTACATCTCCAACCAAAGAACCTTTTTGTTTTCTAGTCTTAAATGAGCATTATGGTTCAAAACGAAGAATGGGAACCCAAGCAGCATTGTTTTTACTAGGCTCACATGAGCATAATGGTTCAAACTGAAGAACGCATTTGTTTTCCATGCTCAGACAGAACTGTGTTATGAAATAGAATGGAGCTAGTTATCTTCTTTACAGGTGTGTGTGTGTGTGTGTGTGTGTGTGTGTGTGTGTGTGTGTGTGTGTGTGTCTGTGTAAAATGCCTGAGTTAGAGAGAGCAGTTAAAGTTAAGTGACATACTTTTGCTCAAACCCTTTACCTTAGTTACAGGAGACAGTAACTTTCATCCCCTACACCAACTGTCAGACCTTCAATGTAGTAATTAGAGCGGGTTCCTATTACATTATCGAAGTTCTGAAACTCCGAACACCATAAGGTCGAAACCTTATGGTCGAAGTTTCAGAACTTCGATTAAATAAAAGAAAAGAAATAGTCTTGCAAGCAGGGGGGCAAGCCCCCCTGCACCCCCCCCCCCGCTCTTTAAATATACCACCTCTGAAATTGCAATACAGTGCAGAAAGGAAATATTTCCCTTTACTGCACTGTAGTGCGATCTCAGAGTTGGTATATTTAAAGAGCAGGGGGGTTGTGGGGGGTGCAGGGGGGCTTGCCCTTGCTTACAAGAGTTACTTTCAGTTTGTTGTTTTTTATTTTTTTTTCCGTTGTTCGAAATTATAAAACTTCGAACATACAAATTCGATCTTGTACTGTTCGAAGTTTTATGGTTTCGACAATGTAATAGGAACCCAATTAGAGCAGTTGAAATGTTCTGAAATGGGTACTTTTGTCGTTATTGGTTGATGCATTTTCTTTTACTGTTTACTGGAAAAAAATGTTCAAAACTACAAATTTAAATGCACTCTAACAAATGTTGCTGTATTAAACAAGAATTAAATTTAAAGTAATCAGGAGGGTAAATCAAAGAACACATGCATTTATGCATGATCCTAAAATGTGTACAGAGGGGGCTCATAGTTTAAAACAGCCTGTGGACCAAAGTATACTTAATCCATCATTAGCCAGGTACATTTTAAATGAATGTGAGTTTTAATGCATTTTCAATTAATGTGAGCCTCAAGGGCAAATATGTTTATTGTTGCTAATGCTAAGTCTGTTATCGATGTGCAGCTGTTTAGGAAATGGGCAACAGTGTTTGTGCTATAAAATTTGAAAGTGGTATTAGTGGTGGAACAGGTAGCATACTTGCCTTTGGTGCAGGAGGCTGTGGGTTCTACTCCCAAACCAGTCAGATGGATTGCTGACAATGTAGTACAGCATAAGAGGAGTGTGTCATTCTTTGGATGAGATGTTAAAACTGGTGACCCCATGAGCCTGAGTTTGTGATAGCTCAGGTGGATGTAAAAGATCCCATAGCAACTATCAAAAAGAGTAGGGTTTTTTATTTAAAATTCATAATATACATTTTAGCCATTCTGTGTAATTATTTGGAATTATATACAATTGCTTTACATAATTTTCTTTACATGTTTACATTTTTAATACCCTCAGTGCTTTTTTTCCAAAACCAAAATCATATTTTTTCAGAATTTCTGATAGAAACCATTTTCCATTAAATCTTGTTTCATTTAACCTCTCATTCCAAATAATCTATGTTATACAAACAAATTTTCATCCCATTTATCTACATTGTTTTGTTTTAAATTTTCATACTACTCCTATTCTATCATATCTATATTTCCACTTTTCAATCCCTTTATACTTTTTATGGGTTGGGAGGGTGGCCTAATAGTTAAGGTGTTTGCCTTACAAACACAAGGTGCAGGGTTGGAGTCTCACAAGGGATAATTGGCTAGGCTTGAAATGGCTCACAAGGGCAGTTAGCCTAGTACTAACCTATGAACCTATCATGTATTTTTCCCATAATCAGTTTACTCTATCCCATTTCATGAATACATATTCCATTGTTTTCACCTCTCCGCAGTATATAAACATATTTCTTCTATATAAAAATTATTCCTTCTATCTTCTTGTACGGCATGTTCACCTTTGCTGGAAGCTTATTTATGGATAATCTCTTTAAAATATTTTGTACATTCAAGATATATTTTCCACATCTATTCATTTTTGCTTTTACTTCTTTTATTTTTCTTTCTTCTAAATACTTCCATGGAAAAACATAACACTTTTTCATTATTATTTCATACCTTTCCTTTCTGTTCTTTTCTATATTGTTTACAGTGGATGTAAAAAGTGTACACACCCCTGTTGTTAAAATGCCAGGTTTTTGTGATATAAAATAATGAGACCACAATAAATCATTTCAAAACTTTTCCCACCTTTAATGTGACTTATAACCTGTACAATTCAATTGAAAAACAAATCTGTTAGGGGAAAAATATAATAAATAAAAAAACATACAATAAGCTGGGTGCACAAGTGTGCACACCCTTAAAGTAATACTTTATTGAAGCACCTTTTGATTTAATTATAGCGTTCAGTCTTCTTTGGTAGGAGTCTTTCAGCATGGCACCTCTTGACTTGGCAATATTTGCCCACTCTTCGTTGCAAAAGCGCTCCAAATCTGTCAGATTGTGAGGGCATCTCTTATGCACAGCCCTCTTCAGGTCACCCCACAGATTTTCTGTTGGATTTAGGTTTGGTCTCTGGCTGGGCCATTCTAAAACTTTAATTATTTTTGAAACAACTTTAACATCTGCTCCTTCTTTCCTTCTACAACTTCTGCTCCTTCTATGTTTTAAATCATAGTTAAAATCTCCCAGTAATATAATTTGCATATTAAAACCAACATAATTAAGAACTTTTCTAAACATAATTTTCCTTTGTTTTTGTATAACGTGCATGTAGTGCTAGAATTTTGTGTACTTATTTCTTCAATTTTATATCCACTATTAACACTCTTCTTAATATTACTAATTTAAAATCTAAAATTTCAATATTTTCTTTACTTAGAATTGCTATTCCTGAACATTTTCCTATATTCCATGTTACTTTTCCATCCTATAATTTGTTTACTTCTATTCTCTCCTCTTCTGTCAAAATTCTTATAGCTATTAGTATTATCATATCCATATCCAGTAATCTGCACCATTTTTGTATTCCTAATCTTCTTTTTACATTCTTGATACTATTCACATTTATAGATAAGGTTTTCACTTTATAAAGAGCAGTTTCATAGGTTCATACTAGGCTATCTGCCCTAGGGCATTTACAAGCCTAGCCAGAGTGTGTTTGGCTTTCGCCGCCCATTTTAAATGAATTTTGCTATGCCCTTTTTTGAGGTTAGTATACTGTGCCTCTGTCTAACAGTGACACAGAAGTGATACCCGGGGTAAATCTACGATCTCCCATCCACTCATCAAGATTCCTCTTGAAGAGAGTCAATGAGGGACTCTGCCTAACCTGGACTGTGATTTTATGAAAAGAGTGAAGGGAGCCTCTGGGTTATGAATCTGTCCCTTCAGCATGTCCTATTTATTTCAGTGCTGAGGTTCAAGTCTCTCGAGCCAGCTGGATGGGATTTGGATTTTCTGAGGTGCGGCATGTCCATTAATTCCGGGTTGGACATGGCTTTATATGTCAGGCACAGATCGCCTCTGAGCAGGCGGTATGCCACTGAGTAGAGCTGGAGTTTCTTTAACCGGGCAGCATATGGCATCTGTTTGAGCCCTTTGATCCTCTTGGTGAGGTACTTTTGGGGTCTTTCCAGTTGCTGCAGGTGTCTGGTAAGGTACATCCCAAAAGGGGCATTGTACTCAATTATGGCCCTGATGAGGGATGAGTAAAGAGGCACGATGACCTCCTCTGATCTAGATGTGAATCCCTTCATGATTAGGTGGGCTATCTAAAATGATTTTCTAACCACTTTGGCCACGTGGTTGTCGAATGAGAGATTGCTATCAACTTGGGTCCCCAGGTCCCTAATTACTTCTTCCGTACTTAATGGATTACCACCTATGTGGTAATTTGTGGGCACTTTGTTTTTGCCAAAGGGGATGATTATACACTTTTTGGTGTTTAGCTTGAGGCCATGGCTCTGGCACCAGTTGTCTGTTTCTATGAGGCCCTTTTGTAGGATGCTTGTGTCGGCAGGAGAGTCTATTATGGTGCCCAGTTTGCAGTCATCTGCGAACGTGGTCAGCCACAGTCCTTCCGTGTTGGCCTGTACCTCCAAGAAATATATACCGAACAAGAGAGGTCCCAGGACTGAGCCTTGTGGGACGCCACTTGTAACTGGTTTGGAGTCTGACATGGCTCCAGCAATTCTAACCATGTGGGTTCTGTCCTTGAGCCAGTTTGCAACCCATCTAGTGACATAGGGGTTTATATTTAAGCTGGTGAGCTTATCTATAATGCCCGAGTGGGGTATTGTATCGAAGACTTTTGTGAGGTCCAGGTAGGCTGTGTTGACCACCTTCCCCTCGTCAATGGCCTTGGTGACTGTTTCAAAGAAATCAACCAGGTTTAAGAGGCAGGATCTGCCCTTAACAAAGCCGAACTGGGTAGGATCCAGTGTCTGTAGGTCCCCAATATCTTTATTTATGAGGTCCATGATGATCCTTTCCATAGCTTTGCAGACCAAGCTAGTCAGGCTTATGGGGCGATAGTTTCCAGGATCCGTTGAGGCACCACCTTTGTGGAGAGGGACCACTGTTGCTGTACGCCACTCTTTGGGTACATATCCTGTAAGGCTGAGATTGAACAGTAGTTTTATGTTTGGGTTTAGTTCTTCTTGGAGTTCATGTAGGACGCAGCCCGGGACACCATCTGGTCCCATTGATGCTGTTTTTTTTGCTTTGGAGAGGGCGGCTCTTACCTGAGCATGTGAGATGTCAGTGGGGCAGCACTGTGCTGGGATAGATATTTGCCCTTTTGGTGGGGAAGGGGGGGGGGGAGAAGCTTGCGCTGAACCTGTCAGCTAGGATGTTGGCAATGTCTGTGGGTTCGGTGTATTTTTTGTCATTTTGGACTAATTCTGAGCATATCTGGGAATTCCCACCCAGGTTCCTAACATAACTAAAGAAAGCCTTGTGATTATCCCTAGTGTCCTGTGCAATTTTTCTCTCGAAGCTGGCCTTAGATGATTTTATGAGTGCCCGTAGTTTTTTGCTAATACTGATCAGAGATGCCTTCCCTTTTTGGGATTTTGCTCTATCGTGTAGTAGCTTCCTCCTTCTATTGTATAGTTTGTTTATGGCTGGGGTCCACCAGACAGGATGTCTGCCTTTGGAGGATTGGGTCTTGGTTTTATTTGGGATTGCATGATCCATGCATTCCTGAAGGTGTTCATAGAATGCGTTTATAAAGGATTCTGCGGTCTGGGCCATATTTTCCACAGCCCGGGGCTTTGAAGGATTCCACCTCGGTTTTCAGGAGTGTGAAATTTGCTTTAGAGAAGTTTTTCACTGTGGTTTTCTGGGCAGGGGCTGGGGTCGGGATGTGAATATCTAGTGAGAATAGTTTATGGTCTGATCTTACCAGTGAGGGATACACTTCTGGTCTGGAGCATAGAGTCCCCATGTTGGTGATGATCAGGTCCAGTATGTTTTCCCCTCTTGTGGGAGTGGTAACAAGTTGTTCCATAGCATTTGAGTTTATAAATTCTAGGAACCTTTGGGCTAGGGTGTTGGAGCTAGAGTAATGCTCCCAGTCTATGTTTGTGTAGTTGAAGTCGCCCAATATGATGGTGTTTGGAGAGACCTTCATATTTTCCATTGTTCTCAGGAAGGCCGAGTGGGGTTCCTGGGTTTGGGAGGGTGGTCTGTAGCAGGCTATCAGCTGGAAGGCAGTTTTACCCACTGTTAGTTGCACATGGATAGTCTCTGATGCTTCGTGCTGTGCCACCAACCTGGAGGTGTGGGTATCTTTGACGAATATTGATACTCCCCCTCCTTTTGTGGTTCGGTCCAAGTTTTGTGGCCGAAAAACATGGTATGAGGTATAACCTGGTAGTGCTGGGGTGCTCTTGGGAGCCTTGAACCAGGTTTCTGTTACTGCACAGATATCGATGTTCTCCATGCTAAGGAGAGTTTCGAGTGCATGCTTCTTGAGGTTTAGACTTCTGGCATTGAGTAGCATTACTCTTAGTTTCTTATCCCTTGTGATACCTATGGAGGTGGGTTTGTCTTTTGAGCCTTGCCTAAAAAAGGCACTGTGGGGGTGGCAAGAGCCTTTGCCAATATCCGAAAGCCCAGGGTGACAGGTGCAAGCCGTCCCTAGCGAAGCATCGTGGCTTGTCGAGTATGTCATCCCAGGCTGACAGGCATTGGATCCCCTTTGAATGACACCAATACTTAAGCCAATTGTTGAAATTGATCATCTTGTCTTCATATTGTGGCATCATTCTTGGTGAGGGTAAGATGCTACTCAAGGTCAGGGTCATACCGGCCTGGGCTACATGCGCAGAGAGCTCCTCTATGCCTCTTTTCATGTAGTCCAGGGAGGTACGTCTCAGGTCATTCACACCAGCATGGACAATGACGGAGTCATATTTGTACTTGCCTTGGAGTGACCTGAGTGCTTGTGTTATGTGGCGGATCCTAGCACCCGACAGGCAGCTCATCGTGACCTTTTCCTTGTTCAGCCTGGTGAGCGGGACGTCAGTGTGCCTGACGATAGAGTCACCTATTACAAGTGTATCAGGTGTGTTGTTTAGCCTTAAGGGCTGTGACTGTTCGGCACACTGGCTTTGTGAGCTATGTGTTGCACGTGTTTTGTTTTGGGGTAGCGGTTGCTTGGGTGTCTGCTTTGGAGGTCTCTGCTGCTTAGGCAGATTTTTATTAGAGCCTCTGAGTATGTTTTTGTGTGTTTATGTGTTTGGTTTGTTGTCATGGTAGGTCTATGTGAGACTGGAATTATAGTGAGTGTGGTTTCTTTCTCCTCCTGACTGGTTACGCCAGTACTGAGTTGAGAGAGCTTAGCCTCCAGTTTGGCTATATGGTTGCATCTCTCACATGTGTTGGAATTTGTTGGGAGGAGGAGAGGGTTGTCTGTGTACATGAGGCAGTTGTAACATTGCCTCAAGATTCCCAGATTCACCAGCTGGACCGGAGAGGAGATTGACAACTGACATTTGGACATGCTAGAATAGTATTGGGAATTCCTTTATAATTGAAAAAAGGGTCAATGGGGAACAAGGTACTCAAGGGGAGTTTGTGAGGGTGTAGTACTTTTAATTTTTTAGTGCTGACTTATATAATTGCTTTAGTGAGCAAGTGCCAGGCTTTTGAGTAGGAATAGGGTGTTTATTATGAGAACTAGATCAGTTCTAAGGGAAAAAGTGAAGATCAGACTTTGTGGAGCCGAGAATGGTTTAAACCCAATTAAGCAAAATCGCGCTAAAGCGGATTTTATACAGGGGGACTTGAAAGAGCTAGAAATTGGCCCAAAACTTATTCTTCATTCTTTTCCTTCTTTTCTTCTATTCCTATAGTTTAAATTTACATTTTTTTACTCTTTTTCTAATATAATTTATTTTGCTTTTAATTTGCACCCATTTCTCTTCTCCCTCTTCACCTGAATTGCTTATCTCTTCTTCTTTTTCTATTTCTTCCCTTATATCTTTCTCATATTTTCTTTTTGTAACCTTTCTATGTTATCTTCTATCCTTGCCTCATTACTATAATTTCCTTCCTTTCTTGTGTATTCTTTTCTTCTGCCTCACAACTCATCCAAGAATGTCCTACCTTTTCACATTTAATACATTTAGTTCACATTGTTTTGCCTATTGACCAACTTTACCACAAATATTCCTTTTATCACAATTATTAATGAAATGGTCATTTTTGCAGTAGAAAAAAACATGTCTTTGGTTGTCCCCAGTGTCTCACCAGCCAGTTTCCCTCTTTTAATTATGCTAGGCACATGTTTTATTTTTTTCATTTTGCATTTGCAGTGCAACTCCACATTCCCATCCTCCAGTCCATAAACCTCTGTTACCATAAATATTTGTAATGTCCATTACTTCTCTACACACCATCTTTAAATAGTCTCTTAAAGTGTCTATTTCAAGTTGTGTAGGAATTTTTTTTTTCATATTGCTCTAAGAATTTTTTTTTATATACTATGCTTCTTAAAAAAAAAAAAAAAAAAAGAAAAAAAAAAAAAAAGTGTCGCAAAAGGAGTCTTCATTAATACAAGGAAATGCACTTGCCTGTCTGGGTTCAATACCTAGTGGTGAAATGACACTGTCCCATATTTCATACCTGTTAAGTTCTTTTTCTGTCTTACTACTTATCCTTGCGTGATATTTTCTTCTCACTTCCATTTTCTGTTCCTCTTTTCTTTCACCTTCACTTGCAGTTTATGCATATGATTTCTTTTTTTCTGTCCTTTTCTGTCCTTATTTATTTTATTTCCTCCTCTTGTATTCTGTCCATTTTTTCACCCCAGATACTGCCTTTTCACTTTCAAGTTCACCTTGCTCAATTAATACTTAAATACACATCCTGCCCCCCCCCCCCACTGGAGGGTTGTCACAGCACATTCTTCTGTTGCCTGTTTTGTTGCGAGCAGATTATGCTTAAATAATTCCTCCGAATCTATAATGCTTACTTCAGTCACTTTTTTGCTTTTGTACAGGCTCTCCTGCTTTTTCTTTCATCCCTTCACATTCTCCATACTCCACTTAACATCCAGTATATCTCTTGTAACATTTGACTTCTCTGCTGTTTGACTAACAGCTATACTAATTTCCAACACCTTTGAATCTCCTACTTTGTTCTCCATGTTCGATTTTCGGCTTCCTGCTTACATGCCTGGACCAGAAGACAGGAAATGTAGCACTGAAATGCATCCTCGTACACCAAAGAGTAGGGGAAATTCTCTAATGCCTTGGCCAAATTTCTCCTAGTAGTATAAATACCACCTCAGTTCTCCTCTGAAAAGAGGCTGCTAGTCTAGTGAGACTAACCTAGTTAAGAAAGGATAAATAAATTAAAAGTTTTTAGTTCACATCTGTGTAATCATTTCAAAAGTAAAGAGGAAAATAGTATGCGCACTGACAGTCTTAAACAATGTTTGTGATAATTGGGGGTGAGAGCCAAGTAATGAGGCACTGGAATGGCTGCTTGGGGGAGGGCCTGCTCCATTATCCTGACTAGGGCCCCATTTGACCATGATCCTGCTCTGGTAGTAAGCTAGGGTAATATACCCATAAAGCTAAGGCTACTGCAGCAGTAATCGGTATGACGAGCAGTACAGTTATGTAAGTAAAATTACTATACCAGTAGATGTTTGAATGATCACCGCTGCAGTAGCTGTTCCCTTCCTCTATCCCCCTTTTTTTATGCGTTTATGCTAGGGTGTGGATATTTTTATTTTGTTGTTGTACCTAGCATTGTGTTTTCATGGCTCACCCTCCTTTTCAGTGTTGGCATGAAAGCACTGAAGGGCTTGTTGCTCAAACCTGTCATTTTCTTCAGCTCAAGCTAACTGATGGTTTGGGCAAGTGGAAGATGCCCCGAAACTTTGGAAACTGTCCGGATGCTACATGCCATGCAGGATATATCCCATATAGGTAAGCAGTGATCATTCAAACATCTCCTGTTATGGTAAGCTTACTTACAAGTGTACTTTACACACCCTTCAACACGTACACCCCCCCCCCCCAACAACAAGCCTTAAAAATTGTTTTAACAGTTATCAATTCAGCACCTTTTTGCTTTCGCTCGTATCCTGCAACACCAGCCCCTTCTAAAAGACAACAACTGTCTGTGTACACTTCTGATGTTAACAGTTTGGCACATTCTAAATGTTGTGCTAGGGTGTTTGATAATGCCTGTCATTACGAGGTAAATAGCTTAATATCATGCTGTTGATCTGGTGGACCATTTGTAGTTTAGCCACAACTCCCCAGATTGACATGAATAATGAATGCTTAGTTTCAACCTCTTTCAATGAGGGCTTGAGGGACCAGGCCTGGGTTGTATTTCATTGTGCAGCCATTCATCCAGATTACAGTTAAAGGGGATCAGAGAACTACTTTGCTTTACATCAAAGAGAAGTTTATTATAATTTTCTAATAAATTTTAGGGGAAAATTTGAGTATTCAGTTGTAAAATGTTCTTGGGCTGTACTGAATGAATGCCATGTCCCAGTTATAGAATGTTTGTTTTTTTTTTTTTTTTTTTTATACAAGTACCTCAAATGCTTGAAAGCATCACTTTCGGTGACAAATGAGTACTGCTTTTAGTCTGCAGGTTACAAAAGTGCAATGTGTTTATAACTTTGTTACAAATCTGCATGTGTAAGATAAGAAAGAAAATATGCATATTTCATTTGAAAGATTGTCATTGCATGTCAATAGTCTTCATGGTTCACTCTCATACTAGCTTGATGGACTCAAAATTGGATAAATATTCTCTCTTCATCCAAACCCTCCTTACAAAAATGGCAGGAGGCTTAAGGTAAAATGCATATGGCTTCTGGATAAAAGTGCTCAAAAAGAAGAGAAACAATTTGAAACAAAATTAACGCAACATTGCAGGAAGAATAGTAGAATAAATACAGATACTTTGCATCAGAATAGCAGCATTGAGAAATCAGCCCCACTCTGTCCTAAGTATAGTATAAAATTCAAGAATAAACTTTCATATATTAATAGTTTGTATAGAATATAATCACATTTATACAAGTTGTCTTCTCCCCACCTTGTAAAAACGTCCAGTCTACCATTATAAAATGTAAAGCTGAGTAAGTACTTGGAGTTTCCCCCTGTGCAAAAGCTTAGTATAAGTTCTTTGTGTGACTCTGTAAACTAAGAAGTAACACCCATCAGTTCTCTGAACTTGTCTACAAGTAGTACTTCCCCTTTGGACCATAATAAAATAACCAGCATTTTAGCTGACAAATTTAGTGCCAGATTTACCCCATCCCCCCCCCATGTTTTACTCCCTCCCTGAAAACTCTCCATGGATCAAGTCCTGATAACCCTTTCCAAAGCCAAGAACATCACAGCCATGGTCTTTAACAATGTACCAAAGTTTGCCTTCTTATCAGTGCCAAGTACAGTCTAAGTATCTCCTTAACCTTTTTTAACCTCAGCTTCTCCGCAGGTTATATACCTGATGTTTGGAGAACAGCTGTATTAACATTGTTGTGTATGAACTGTCTGGCCACTGATTCAGGCAACTAGAGACACAGTAGTCTCACCAGTGTTATGCAGGGCTTTTGAATGTGCCATTGCTGAGATCCTGTTCCTAGACATGGAAGATCTCCTAACCCTGGACCGCAACTAGTTTGGTGAGGCATGTGTTGTCTGCTTAACGTCCTTGGAAGCATAACAGATAACTGTGGGCAGTTGCCACTCACTGCATACCACTTAACTTGACCTGGCTAAGGCCTTTGATAATTTCCCACAGAGGTATTATTATTAATCCTTAAGGTATCCATGTATTCTGTTGGATAGCCAACTTAGTAGCTAATAGAACCTGTGTGGCGAAAGCTGCTGGAGCTTTCTCTAAATGTAAAAATGTAACCAATGCAGTCCCACAGAGATCTATGTTGTGCCGTCTGCATTCCTCTTTGGCATTTATTTTGCTGATAGCCATAAGTCAGGAAAATAACTGGGTAAGTGTGCTGGTGATTGTAAACTAGGTGCCATTGTTTACCTAATCTACTTGCCATTAAGTTATTTCAGCAAAGGCAAGACCATGCCAGCAGGTAGTATAAAGGCAGTGGTCAAAATAAATGCTAAGAAGTGCAGTATAGTTCTGTTTGGGAAATAAATATTCTTATCTCCTGTCATATAAATGATATCCCCTTTCAAAAATGGTAGGATGATGGAGACTTGAACACCTGTGTTAAACTCATCATTTAAGCTACCATGTTTCTGTGGTAATTATTTGAAATGTCAGGACCTGTTAAGAGTGAGTCCTGAAACCCACACTGAATGGTCCAAGGATGTTCGACATGCCATTTTTTTGAAGATTCCCTTTTCTCTGAGGTATGGAGATTTCAGAGTTGATGTAAGTTCAGGGGGTGTGGCGGTGCAGTGGGCTGCTTGCCCTCCCCTGCAAAAAAAAAAAAAGTCATTGAATATAATGCCCATTTCAGCATGTATCTGTTCAAGCACATTGCTCAATTTGAGAGACCCAAGATATTCTTTGTATTCTGGCTTAGACCATGAAGTTCCTGTAATTGTTCTACCCTTATGTTCATCTGTCATTAAGCTAATCCTAAAATATAATGCCCTCCTTCATCATGTACCTGTTCAAATGTATTAGTCAACTTGAGATGCCCAAAAAACTTATTGTATTCTTGCCTAAACAATGAATTTTCGTTTAAAAAATATTTTTGCTGGGTGTAAACTCCATATTTAAAGACAGAGGAATTATTTAATACTGCATTCAGATATGTTTTTTTGTGGAGATATGCCGGTCGCTTCCTGTAGAACAAAGGGTAAAAGCTGGATAGAACTCCTTGCAAGGCTTAGTCAGCTCTTTATTCCCCAAAATTGCAAGATCATTTAATGAGCAAAGGGGTTTCTCACAAATTGTATCAGTTGGCCGCGGTAGTGGTGCTGCCGTAGCGTTGTCGCCTCACAGCAAGATGTTGTCGCGTTCGATTCTCAGCTAGAGCGTCTTCTGTGTGGAGGCATGCGTGAATGGGCGTGCCTTCGTTGAAGGTTGTGCGTCAGGGCTGGTAACTCGGCACATAAAATTCCACTGCCAAACATTAGCGGACCGGAGTTCCGCTGTGGCGAACCCTAACCGGGATAAGCCGAAAGACACAACAACAACAACAACTGACTGTAGTAATCAATGAAGAATAACATCTCTAACAAGCAAGTCTAAACCTCATCTCTTGTCTCAGATGTGTTATATTTGTTTTATAAATAGTAAGCCATCATTAAGACAAGGGCCATCTGAACTTCAAGGATAAGTATGAAGAAATTTAAGGCACATCTTGAGGTACTTTGCAAGCAGTAGCACTTCAGATCAAACATGCCAGTTAGTTGCATAAATTGGTGATGCAATTTTTTATTCATGTTTGTTGAAGTGTTGTAGTTTAGTTTGGACAGTGGGTACTTTTATTCACCATGAGTATGTGTCCTCTGGGAGCATCCAGAAGGGATAGCAGTTCTTTGAGTCTTTTTTTTTTTTCATTTGATGCTTGCATGTCATTGAGCAACATATTGATTAATTTTATGGCATTAATTAACCAGGCAGTAATTTTAATTTGTTTCTTTCAGTAAATTTGAGTCAGGAGAGATGCTATGTTCAGTTAAGGAAATGGCTAAAGCAACAAGGTTTTGAAGACTCTACTTTGCAGCCCACCTACTTTCCAGGTAAGCCTTATAAAACTTATCAATAACATTGAATAAATACAATGCAGATAAAGTTGGGTTTGTGTTTGTTCAGTTACTTCTCTGAGGGATAACCTCCTATTCAGAGTTTATTGGTTAACTGTGCAAAATGTGTCCCAATGGCTATCTTAAAGCTTATACATGACATAATGTCATGTTAAAATTCATTTCCTCCATTTAGCTAACTGGAGAATTTTTAGTTTTATATATGCATGGCGCATTTCTTATATTCTTATAAGTGAGAGATTGTCACAAAGAAGGGAGCCGGCATTACAAATCTATGTTTTGTTCTTATGCAACAAGACAAGTCTGATCTGTAAAGCCATGGAGCATATTATTATGGATCTCTTAAGCAAGGACATAGGCAATCTCCAAGCACTTGATCCACCCAGTTCAGATTCGTCAAGGGCAGATCTTGCCTGTTGAACCTCGTTGACTTCTTTGAGACTGTCACCAAGGCCCTAGATGATGTAAAGTCCGTACATACAGCCTACCTTGACTTGGCCAAGGCCTTTGACGCAATCCCCCATTCAGACATCATCGAGAACCTAACACAGCGTGGTGTAAATCCCTGTCTCATCAGGTGGGTGACCAGCTGGCTCAATGACAGGACCCTCAAGGTCAAAATAGGTGCCTCCGCCTCAGCAGACTAGTGGAGTTCCCCAGGGATCTGTCCTGGGACCTCTGCTTTTTGGCATCTACTTCTCAGAGGTCCAAGCAAAGACAAAAGGCCTGTGGCTGACCAAATTTGTGGATGACTGTAATTTGGGTGCTGTCATTGACTCCTCAAATGATTGTTAACATACTGCAAGAGGGTCTCACAGCAACTAATGACTGGTGTCAAAGTCAAGGCCTCAAGCTAAACACAAAAAAAGTATCATCATAGCATTCGGCAAAAACATGGCCCCTGCTAATTACCACATCAACAGCAATCCCCTAAACACACTACCTGTGTTCCGATACCTGGGTACTCTGGTTGATAATCTCACATTTGACTGTCATGTAGCAGCAGTGGTCAGAAAAAACTTTTACTTGGTTTATCTCATAAGTAAAGGGATTGCATCCAGAAAAAGGAGGTTATTCACTTTCTATACTCCTCCTTCATTAGACCTGTAATTGAGTATAACGCCCCGTTTGATATGTACTTCTACAAACGTCTGCACCAACTGGAAAGGCTACAGAAATACCTCATAAAGAGAATCCATGACCTCTAAAACCTGCCCTATGTGGACAGGCTCAAATCATTGCCGCTGTACTCTGTACTATACAGATTGCTTGGAGGTGATCTGTGTCTCACCCACAAGGCAGTATCAGACACTGGCCTATTTGAGATGATACATATCCATAAGTCTAACTCCACACACATTACCCGCTCGAAAGGCCTGAATCTAATATGCAACATCAACAAAACTTGCTGGAGAGACAGGTTTGTCTCCCAGGCACTGCCCTGTCTCTGGAAATGACTTCCCATACACGTCAAATGGAGTACCTTGCTGACCTACAAGTGCAGCCTTTGAGTGGATGGGAAAACACAAATTTAGTCCAGGGGTCCCACCTGAGTCCCTCATTGACAGGGGCGACAGGTGCTGACTGAGGTTTCTTTTTGGGGATAAGCTCATGGCTAAGCTTGTAAGGGCTCCAGGGCCATTAGGCTAGTAACCTCTTATGATCCTGTGCATTTAACCTCTGTTTTGCTTGCCATCCCATGCTGATTATGTGCAACTAACTTTTACAATGTTAGACTAAGTCATTTGCACATAAACGTATTTTAATAGCTCTGTGTGTTAAGTTCAAGTCATCTTCTACGAGTCTTTGTGATGCAGGATGTGAACCAAGGTGTTTGTTTCTGTTTTTTTATATAAATTATTGTAAATCTCAGATTCTTTTAATGTTGTACATTCTAACATTGCAAAATGTGCTTAAGTAATGAACAGAACATGTCATTGAATTCGATTGGTGAAACCAAAAAGATAAATATTTGTAGGATGATACTGTTAGATCTGTTACTGATGCTGTTAATAATTAAATGAATAGTATTCTCCAGTCATTATTGATATGGTGCGATTAAATTGAAGTTCAGAGTCAACATTTGTTGCCAGGTCTTTAATGGGGACATCCTTAGGAGCAATTACATCTGCGATTTTCCTTACCAAACTGTTAAAAAGAAGTCTTAGTTATTGCATTAGTAGTGTAGACCGTTTAGAGCTCTCTGAAATCTTACCATATGTAAGTCACCAAGCAAGTTACATAGCTATACCTTTCTAGCTGACATGATATTAGCAAACATTATTCCAGCAATCATTTTTCTTTGCTGAATGCTGGATTGCTCTGTAGCTAAACTATCACATTAATAAATATGCATTGACAGTAAATAATGCATCTTCCAGTGCAGAGCATTTCTCTCAGGTGTTAAGAATTTCACAGAATGTCCAGGTTTTTTCCTCATTTTTCTGTTCTGTTTCTTATAAAGTTTGTATTTTTCTGACAAATCAGTGGGTATTGAAGTAACTAAATGTAGACAGACATTTGAATATCAGGCTTCATATCATTTCAGAAAAAAATGCTATTCTAGCAACTTTCTAAGTTTATAAGCATATTATTTAAAATCTGTCCCTGATTTTTGGGCCTTTGGCCCTCTTTTATTTCTGACTTTATCAAGAATTGTCATGCTAAGAGGAATTGTGCCTAGGTCTGAAGAATTAGTACTGTACAGAGGCAGTAACTTATACAACTGGATCACATAGGAGAAATATATTGATGTTCTTCGTGTTTCCCTGTCATCACACTTGGTTATCTGCCTGCAGGTAGCCCTCAGTCGGCCCAAATACCAGAGACTTAGTATTTTTGCGTCTGTTGCTTCAGGACTGACGTCCGGTCGTCAGGGCTATAAAAACAGGCAGCCGATGCCATTACATCAGTCTGTAGTGCCGAGGAGCCCGAAGCAGAAGCAGTTTGCACGAGTGCCGGTCAGCCACTACCGGAGTTTTTGTTTATGAAATTGAATCATCCGGAAGTCTTCTAAAGCTAAGTACCCCGGTGGGGATCCTTTTTTCTTGATCTAACCGATGTCAGAAAAAGTTAATAATTGTCTCACCTGTGGAAAGCAAATTCTTACTGCGTCACCTGTTTAGGCCTAGATCACAACGTACCTTGCTGTCGGTTTTGTGCTTTGTTCAATGCCCGAACTATTCGTCGTCGGGCCCTTATTGTAGCTAAATATTTTTGTTCTCTATCTCCGTATTCCGAAATAGCTTTGGTAAGCCATCCGACTACCGATCTTCCAAAAAAATGTAAGGATTAAGACAAAGACGGACTGCACAGGTCAAAAGCTGCCGACAACGCTTCCGTTAAGTTAGTCACCAGTTCGGCGGTACTCAGTGAGGTGCTTTTGCAGCCCCTGCTGCCCACTTCGATGGATTCGCAGGCCGCTACTGAGACCCGCTTGGAGTCCGGTATACCGCAAGACTCTTCTTTGACTGGAACCTGTGGATGTCTCTACCTTGGATGGGTCTGGAGCCGCTGTGCAGGCACCGACTTCTGAGGAAGTTCTTTGCATTACTGAAATTAGACACAAACCGACGACTTCTTTCTTGTCTTCAGTTCTCTCTAAAACTACCGAATTTCTAAGGCCAATAGTATGAGCTACGCCTAAAAAAACGACGACCCAAAGTCAAGCACCTAGCTTCCTTGCCTCAATCTCAAATGCTTAAAATGGCAGAAGACCTGATCATGCTGATTAGGGGAAGCCAGCCTCCCCCTGCTAAAAGAAAAAGAGACCTGTCCCAAGCAGCTTTAACTGACCAAGAGTCTGATGACTCTGAGGTTTCAGAATATGAAGGCATGCCTTTATCTGCCTATGAGGATTCAGATGCAGAGGAATCCATTCCTTTTGCTCCCACTCCAGAGGATTTTTCTTTTGGTGAAACCCTATACACTTTGAGAGAACATTTCCACTGGGAATGCCAGGATTATCCTCTGTCAAAAAAGAGACTCGAGGAATATTTTAGATTTACCACAGCACAGACCCTTAGCTATCCCTGCTGCTCTGGATGTGGATGTTGTGGATGATGTCTTTATGGAATCCAGTCTAACTCCTGATACTTTACCCCCTGCTCCAAGGAAACCAGACAGGTACTATAGAGTCCCTGACTCTCACAAATTTCTTTTCAAAAATCCTACTGCTGACCCAGAGATAATCTCCCAAGGGCCTAAAGGAATAAAAACGACTACAGCTAAGAATCCCATCCCTTTGGACAGGGATTCCAGAGCTT
Organism: Protopterus annectens; assembly: GCF_019279795.1. Lineage (NCBI taxonomy): Eukaryota > Metazoa > Chordata > Ceratodontiformes > Protopteridae > Protopterus > Protopterus annectens. Next base: position 1,750,910,286 of record NC_056735.1, read on the forward strand.
TAGACAGATGGGGTAAGAAAGTATACACCTCTGCAACTCTCACCATTAGAGCATTGAATTGTCAGTTCCACATGCTAAAATACCAGCAACATACTATGGAACTTAAGCAAAAATGGTCCACCTTTCCTGACTGCCGAAAATAAAAAATTACAGGAGCTTATGCATTCTGCAAGCCAAGTCCGCAAACATGCAATGCAATGTGGGTTTAACGCCCTAGAAGCATATTGCAGGGCAGCAGTCACAGGATGTTCATCGTGTTTCACTGTTGCAGTCATTGCACTTGGGTTTTCCTGCTAGCAGGCTACCCGCAGTCGGCCTGAATTCCAAAGTCCTAGTCCGGCGTCGGTTGCTGTTGCCCTTTCCCTGACGTCAGTGCGCCAGGGCTATAAAAGATGCATCCGACGTAATTTTCTTCATTCTTTCTTGCTGCCTGGTGCCTGAAGCAAAAGCAGTTCGCAAGGGCCGGTCGGCTGACTCCTGAGATTTTCAAAATCGAATTTCAGAACCAAAGTCTTCAATAAAGCTAAGTACCCCGTTGGGGAAACTTTTTCTTGCTCCAGTCCGATGTCAGAAAAAGTTAACAATTGTATCTCTTGTGGGAAGCAAATACCTCATAAGGATTTTCATTCTTACTGTATTCCTTGCCTTGGCCCTGACCACGACATTGCTAGCTGTCGGTTTTACGCTAGATTTAACCAACACACTATTAAGCGTCGGTACGATTTTGCCTTTCATTACTTTGGCCGAAGGTTTAATTATTTAATGCTGTCAGAACAGCCGACGACCGGAGTTTATAAAAAGCACAAGGAAAAGGACAGGCATCAAGAGGTCCAAAACCGACGACGAGGCCTCTGCTAGGCCAGTCGCTGGTTCTCAGTGAGGTGCTTTCGCAGCCCCTGACGCCCGCTACCTCAGATCCACAGGCCGCTTCCGACTCCCATGTGGAGACAACTAGGTCTCTGGATACTCAAGGTATTGGACACTCGGAAACTATTCCCTCAGATGGGTCCAGAACCGCTGAGCAGGCATCGGCTTCTGAGGGTGTTTTCAGACCTACACAGTTATATGTCAAGCCAAACTCGGCTTCTAAGGCAAAGACTAAAACAGCTTTAAAGACAAAGAAACAAGTACAGCATTCTCCTGGACAGACTTCCATGCCTAAGAAACAGATGCTTAAAATGGCCGAAGACCTAATTATGTTGATCAGGGGTTCCCATCCCCCTCCTGATAAGAGGCCTAGGCAAGACACAGAATATGATTCTTCTGATCAGGTTTCCATTTCCTCTGACTCCTCTTCAGAACAGGGATACTCTCTTCCTCCCTATGAGGATTCTGATGCTGAAGAATCCATTCCTTCAGCCTCTCCTCCTGAGGATTATTCTTTTGGGGAAACCCTGCATACCATGAGGGAGCATTTTCACTGGGAGAGCCAAGATTACTCAGAATCTAAGAAAAGGCTCAGAGACTTTCTTTTACTGCCTCAGCACAGACCTCTTGCTATTCCACCTGTTCTAGACATTGTAGATGATGTATTTTCAGAGTCCGGCCTATCTCCTGACTTTACCCCCTGTCTGACAGATACTACAGGGTTCCAGATTTTCATAAATTTCTATATAAAAACCCTGCTGCTGATCCAGAAACTATATCTCAGGGTCCCAAAGGGGGCAAGGCTTCCACTGCAAAAACCCTGTCCCCTCTGATAGGGATTCTAGGGCACTGGACAGATGGGGGGAAAAAAGTTTACACCTCTGCTTCCTTGGCTGTAAGGGCTTTAAATTGTCAGTTTCATATGCTTAAATATCAACAGTACTTATTGTCACTGCTCAAACAGAACATGTTGACAAATTCTGAATGTTCTGAAAACAAGGAAATGCAGGATTTATTGCATGCAGCTGAAAAAGTGGGAAAGCATACTTTGCAATGTGGTTTTGATTCACTGGAGGCCTCATGCAGGGCCGTTGTTATAGGTTCTGTCATTAGAAGGCATGCTTGGCTAAAGGAACAGAATCTGCCTGATCATGTTAAAGCAAAATTATTAGATGCTCCATTACAGCATGATACTTTGTTTGGTGTTAAGGCAGAAGAGGTGTTGAAGAAAATTGATGATAAAGCGAAATCTGTGCAGACAGTAAAGGATTTCTTACAGGTACAGCCACCCAGATTTAGCAGGAACTGGCCTTCTAAGAATTGGTCCTTTCCAGTGTCAGACAGGCCACAAAGAGGCAGATACAGATGTCCTAGAGGCAGACCCCAGCCCCAAGGCTCATACAGGCCTAAACAATGGGGTGCTTCTACCTCCAAAAGCAGAGAAGACAAATCACAATCATATAGGAAACAGTCCCAATGACTTTCCTCTGTCAATGCCAAGCACTTATCTTTTGGCAGCACCCTTAGGGGGAAAACTAGCACTTTTTTCACAAAATTGGCACATGATCACGCAGGACAAATGGGTCTTGAATATAGTTTCTCAGGGCTACAGGTTCCACTTTCACACCCTTCCAAAGACAAAAGGTATGCCATACCTGCCACACAATCAATGGACAGAGGCTCAAAAGCAAGTTTAATCTCTCAGGGACATGAGGGCTATTCAGCGAGTACCACAGCAAGAGCAGGGACAAGGATTTTACTCAAGACTTTTCTTGGTACCCAGAAAGGACAAAGCCTGGAGATCAATACTGGACCTGTCTATTCTAAACACTTTTCTGGACATTCCAAAATTCAAAATGTTGACTCTGCAGCAGCTTCTGCCCATGCTGGGCAAGAAGGCTTGGCTTGTAACCTTGGACCTCAAAGAGGCATACCTGCATGTCCAATCAGACAATCTTGCAGAAAATACTTCAGATTCATAGCTGGCTCAATTCACTACCAATTTTCTGCACTGCCCTTTGGCTTATCTACTGCACCCAGGGTCTTCACAAAATACCTGGCACCAGTAATTGCATTTTGCAGACAAAGAGGAATTCAAATATATCCCTACTTGGATGACTGCCTTATTCAAGCAGAGAACAAAGACATTCTACTTAAGCGTCTGGCATTTGTAAAAAGATTACTAATTTGCCTAGGGTGCACAGTAAACGAAAATAAATCAAAACTAGTATCCTCTCAAGAGATAATATTCCTGGGTGCAAGCTTAAATACAACTGCCCAGATGTCTTATCTCATGCCAGACAAACAAAAGCAACTGACTTCTTACTTTGAAAAGATGGCAACAAAGACCCAGTTATCTGCAAGAAAAATTCTGCAGGCTTTGAGCTTCATGGCATCCTGCATTCTGCTAATTAAATATGCAAGACTGCTTATGAGGCAGCTACAATGGTATCTAAAAAGTGTTTGGACTCAACATTGCCACAGCCTGGAAACCTTAATTACACTCATTCCCTGCCTACAACAGGAGTTTCGATGGTGGGCACAGGCCTGTCACCACAACAAGGGACAGCCATTGACTGTACCCACAGCCAGGCAGACACTAACAGATGCATCAGATTATGCCTGGGGGGCCCACATGGCCCGCAAGCCAAATGCATCTTCATATCAATCAAAAAGAGATGCTAGCTGTACAGAATGCCCTGACAGCCTTCAAGGATCTACTCCATCCAGGACATATGCTGATAAAGACGGACAGTACTACAGTCATGTGGTACATAAACAAGCAAGGAGGCACTCATTCCTACCCCCTCTGCAGACAAGCCATGACTTTGTGGAACACAGCATTGACTTATCAAGTGCACCTGCAAGCACAATTCCTGCCAGGAAAGACAAATGCTCTGGCAGACGAACTAAGCAGAAACCTCATGGTCCCTCACGAGTGGAAACTAGATCCACAAGTCTTCAGCATGATAACAAGGAAATGGGGATGCCCAGACATAAATCTGTTTGCCTCCCCCACAACTGCCAACTACAGAGATTCTGCACAAGGACTTATCATAAACGAGCATGGAAAGTGGATGCTCTATAATTCAGCTGGAAAACCCTTACAGTATATGCTTTTCCTCCTCTGCCTCTCCTCCCCAAGGTACTCCTAAAGGTCAGACAAGATAAGCCAAAAATGATACTGATTGCCCCAGACTGGCCACGCCAGCACTGGTATCCAATCCTAAAGAGGTTGTCTCAAGGCCCAGCCTGGACTTTACCTCAAATTCCTCATCTACTGACCCAACAAAACAATCAGATCCTGCACAGCCAACTCGGAACACTAAATCTGGCTGCTTAGTGGATAATATAACCACTCAGAACACACCTCTCTCTAAAGCAGTTATGGATGTTATTTTGGAGGCCAGGAGGCCCAGCAGCAGAAAATCTTATGCAGAAAAATGGAAGAGATTCTCTGCTTGGAACCAGGCACAAGGAATTGACACGCTTGTACCAAATATTCCTCAGATTTTACAATACCTAATTGAGATGCTGGACAAAGGCCTGTCCTTCTCATCAATTAAGATCCATGCCTCTGCCATTTCAGCTCATTACAATACGGACCCACCTATTTTTTCACATCCACTGCTAAGGCAGTACCTCAGAGGGGCCAAAAACACAAGACCTCCAAGGAGAGCACCAATACCTGCATGGGACCTCAATTTTGTCTTGGAAAAGCTCACACTGCCTCCTTTTGTGTCAGCCAATACAGCTGAGATAAAATTCTTATCATGGAAAACAGCTGTGCTCCTAGCAATAACTTCAGCAAAAAGAGCCTGAGTTACAGGCATTAATGGCTGTGGAACCTTTTATTATTTTCCATCCGGACAGGGTTTCTCTAAGGACAAACCCAACATTTATGCCTAAGGTATTGTCCAGTGTGGCTCTTAACCAAACCATTCATTTGCCTACCTTTTATCCAAACCCACAGAATAAAGGGGAGAGACTTGTGCATTATTTGGACATACACAGACAGCTATGCTTCTACTTGGACAAAACTAAAGCTTTCAGAAAGACTGACCAACTTTTAGTGCCATATGCTGCAGGTTCGCAAGGAAAGGCTATTTCAAAGCAGACTATTTCAAAATGGATAGGCCACTGCATTTGTTTCTGCTATTCACAACATGGCAAATCAGTGCCTAAGGGCATTAGGCCACATTCAACCAGAGCAGCAGCCACTTCAGCAGCTTTCCTCAGAGGAGTACCAACCAAGGATATTTTGGAGGCTGCAACTTGGACTTCAGTGCACACTTTTACAAAGCACTACCACTTACCTCTTTACTCTAAATCCAGAGCAGGCTTTGCCACTGCAGTTCTGCAGGGCCTCATAGCCACTCCTAATTCTATTTAAGCCCAGCCACCCAACCTCAGCTTTGGGATTCAACCCAAGTGTAATGACTGCAACAGTGAAACACAATGAACATAGTACAGTTGTGTACCTACCATAAATGTAGATGTTCGAGTGTATTCACTGTTGCAGTCCAGGTTACCCTCCCACCATCCCCCTGTCATTGCTGGGACTTATCTGTACTTGTCTATTCTATACAACCTATATGGTGTATTTGCTTGTAGATGAAGGTAATGTTTATGTTAGTTAATGCTGTTTTATAAGCAGAATTTTTAGCCTACCCTTTTGGGGGCACCTGACATCTGGGGCAAGAAAAACTGAAGAAAATGGCATTGGATGCATCTTTTATACCCCTGGCGCACTGACGTCAGGGAAGAGGCGACAGTAACCGACGCCGGACCAGGACTTTGGAATTCAGGCCGACTGCAGGTAGCCTGCCAGCAGGATAACCCAAGTGTAATGACTGCAACAGTGAATACACTCGAACATCTACATTTATGGTAGGTACACAACTGTACTTTCTGTACTTAGAAGGCATGCTTGGCTTAAGGAGCAGACCTTGCCAGACCATGTCAAATCAAAATTACTGGACACTCCTTTGAACAAGGACAATCTGTTTGACACCAAAGCAGAAGAGGTTTTAAAAAAGATGGAAGAAAAGGCTAAGTCTATGCAGACAGTCAAAGATTTTTTTCAGGTGCAGCCTCCTAGATTCAGTAAGCATTGCCCCTCGAAACAATGGTCCTTTCCAACCCCCTCAAGGGAAACTAGACCCAGGGGAAACAGACCCCCCCCCAGATTACAGTCTCAGGGTATGCAGAGATCTAAGCAATGGAGTACCTCCACTTCTAAAACAGGGAGTGCTAAGCCACCCCCTTACGGAAAGAATTCACAATGACTTCTCAACTCCTCTCCTCACCTCTGCCCAATTGCTCGTGCCCTTAGGAGGAGAACTTGCCCATCATGCAAAAAATTGGACCTCCATCACCAACGATCGATGGATCCTCAACATAGTATCCCAGGGGTACAAATTTTATTTCCACATGCTGCCGACCCCAAAAGGGTTCCCAGACCTTCCAACAATCCAGCGGGCAAGGCACAAAACAAAGTTCAATCCCTGCTCTCCATAAGGGCAATTTAGCCAGTTCCTGCAGAACAGATAGGCCAAGGTTTTTATCCCAGACTTTTCTTGGTACCCAGAAAAGAAGACACCTGGCGCCCAATCTTAGATTTATCCATTCTAAACACATTCCTGGTAGTAAGCACCAAAAGACAGAAAGAAACTACTGACCCAACTGCAGAATTGTGCGAACCAAATACTCCACAATAAAACCACTGGTATGTTGATGCTGTAGAAAATGCTGGTAGTCCACCAAGGAAAGCAAAAAAGTTTATTGTAAGACAATAGAAAGCTGGTAAGCGTTTTCGTCCTCAACAAAAGAACTTCATCAGACAAATTAAAATCAAACACAGGACACATTTTAAAGGCTCCCTTTGTGCTTCACATGATAGTAGCCACTCCCCCTAAGTAACAAAAATTTAAAAGGGCAAAACAAACTGTGATGTCAATGACAAAATGTTAAATAAATACATGTTAATAGATATAAAAAAATATAGAAAATATATAAAAAAGATCATCCACTTCACAATTTTTTAAAAGAGCAATGGATAAATATATAAATAAAGGGTCTATATTAGAAAATCGAAGTTTCAGAACTTCGAATGTTCTAATATCGACACCTACTAACTGAAAACTGACAAGACCGAAAAAATTGCAAACAGCAAATTTTTTACTAGGGAAAAAAAATTGCTGATCCAAAACACATACACACAACACAAATGCACCAAACAAACAGCAATCCACACACATACACCTAAAATTTTGCATCTAAACCTACACTAAACTGTACATACACCACTATCTACCCACTTACCATAACCCAAACTCTAACCCTAAGGTCCCGCACTATCGCACACACACCTCACCCACGCCCTACCTCTAACTCACCTATCCCACCCAAACCCTCACGTCCACACAATCGGACACTTACCTGAACCCGACTGTAACTTTCCCACCGCAGAGCTGAAAATAGTGAAGCGATTGGAACGGACAACCGAATTCTTTCCCTAGGAAAGAATTTGGTTATCTTAATTTTCGCTATTATCAGTTTTCGGTTAGTAGGTGTCGATTATTAGAACATTCGAAGTTCTGAAACTTCGATGTTCTAATATTGACCCTAAATAAATATATAAATAAATAATCACCTGTTTAAAGTTCTCAATTTTAAAAGGGAATTAATGGAGAGGGATTAATTTAAACCTGGCCAGTTGTTCGCATTTAATAACAACTGCCTGTATAATTCTCTCTTCTAGTAAGGCAGACCATGAACCTCCCCTGATATCAATCGTGACGCCATCAATAACAAAAAAATTAAAAGTGTGGTCACTGTTTTCTGAGGTATGTTTATACAAAGCATTTGTCTCTTTGCCTGTTCTTATTTCATACAAATGTTCATATTCTATTTTTAAATTTCTATCAGTTTTTCCAATGTAAAAACAATCAGGTTACAGAGGGCACAGTAAATAATACGTTCAGAGTTACAGTTATACTTATGATCAACAACACTAAGATTCATATCAAAAATAAATACTGTTCCTTCCTTTTCTACAGCATCAACATACCAGTGGTTTTATTGTGGAGTATTTGGTTCGCACACTTCTGCAATTTGGTCAGTACATTCCTGGTAGTACCAAAATTCAGAATGCTCACCCTACAGCAGCTTCTCCGTATGCTGTCCAAAGATGCCTGGTTAGCCACCATAGACCTAAAGGAAGCCTATCTGCACATCCCTATCAGGGACTCATGCAGGAAATATCTACGTTTCGGGGCAGGATCTATGCATTATCAGTTCCCTGCACTTCCCTTTGGCTTATCCACTGTTCCCAGAGTCTTCACAAAACGCCTGGCTCCAGCCATTGCCTATTGCAGAGACAGATTCAAATTTACCCTTACTTGGACGATTGCCTAATTCAAGCAGAGAGTCAGGAAAAAGCATCTGACATTTGTAAAGGACCTTCTAACCTCCCTGGGGTACACTATCAACGAAAGAAATCAAAACCAGTCCACAGTCAAAAAATTGTATTCCTGGGAGCAAGCTTGGAGACAGCATCCCAGATGGCATTCCTTACTCCAGAAAAACAAGCCTATCTGACAGGCTATTTCACTCAAATGGCCACCAGAACCCGGCTATCCACAAGGAAAATCCTGCAGGCTCTAGGGTTCATGGCCTCCTGCATTCTACTAATTCCATATGCCAGACTGCTTATGAGGAAACTTCAGTGGTGCTTAAAAATTCTTTGATGCCAACATTCTCAGGACCTGGAAGTTATCATACCTTGTCTCAGAACAGAGTTTCTTTGGTGGGCAGCAGCATGCAACTACAACAAGGGACTTCCCTTTACACAACCCCATGCCGTCCACACCCTAACCACAGACGCATCAGACTATGCCTGGTGTGCATATCTGGACAGCCGGTGCATTTAGGACCACTGGAGCCCAAACCAAATTTACCTGCACATCAATCAGAAAGAGATGCTAGCTGTTCAGCACACTCTGACAGCTTTCAGATCCATACTCTGACCAGGGCCCCTTCTGATAAAAAAAACGACAACACCACAGTGATGTGGTACATCAACAAGCAGGGGGGAACCCACTCTGCAAGCTAGCCATGACCCTGTGGAACACAGCCTTGGCTATGTATATTCACCTGCAAGCTCAATTCCTGCCAGGCAAACAAAACTCTCTGGTAGACGAGACGACTTAAGCAGAAATCTCCTAGACCCACAAGAGTGGCAATTAGACTGCAACACTTTCAGCCTTCTAACCCAGAAATGGGGTACCCCAAAGGTGGACCTATTTACTTCCTCCTACAATCACCAGCTCAGCAAATTCTGCACCAGGGTACCTCACAGCAAGGCCTGGAAAGTGGATGCCCTATCCTTCTAGTGGGTAAACCTGTCCATCTATGCATTTCCCCCTCTGCCTCTTCTTACATGAGTACTACTCAAGATAAGGCAGGAAAGACCAAGGGCAGTCCTGATTGACCCAGACTGGCCACTCCAACATTGGCACCCACTTCTGCGCAGTCTGTCACCGGTGCCACCATGGCACCTACCCCAGATCCCAACCCTCCTCACTCAGCAGTAGGGACGGATCTTGCATCTGCAACTGCAAACCCTGAACCTTGCAGCCTGGCTCATTCCTTGAATTCTCCTCCACTGGCCAGCTTAAGCAAGCAGGTGCTGGATGTCATTCGTGATGCCAGAAGACCCAGTACTAGGAAATCCTATGCTGATAAGTGGAAAAGGTGTTGTTCCTGGATTCTCTCTAAAGGAGCGGATACAGCACAGCCCTCATTAACTCTCATCCTGGACTACGTAGCAGACCTACTCCACAGAGGCCTGTCCTTCTCTTCCATTAAGATCCATGCTGTCTCATCTTCCATGAAGTCAGGTAGTCAGGGGTATAAAGCATGCAGCCAATGCCATTACCTCAGTCTTTCTTGCCGTGCGGTGCTGGAAGCAGAAGCAGTTTGTAAGTGCAGGTCGGCCGACTCCTGAAATTTTCGTTTTCGAGTTTCAGAACCGAAGTCTTCAACTAAAGCTAAGTACCCCTTTGGGGAAACTTTTTCTTGCTCTAAACCGATGTCAGTAAAAGTCAGTAATTGTATTTCTTGTGGAAAGCAAATACCTCAAAGATTTTCATTTGTACTGTATTCCTTGCCTAGGCCCTGACCACGACGTACCTATGTCGGTTTTGTGCCTTATTTAAACCATGAACTATTCATCGTTGGTATATTTATGCTTCTAAATATTTTGGTACTTGGTTCAATTATCCAGATATGTCTTCGGTAAGCCACCTGAATACCGACATTCTGAAAAAACGCAAAGATAAAGACAGAGACAGGCTGCCTAGGTCCAAAGCTGCCAGTGACGCTTCTCCTAAGCTAGTCGCCAGTTCACTGGTATTCAGTGAAGCACTTTTGCAGCCCCTGATACCCACTACTTCAGATTCACAGGCCTCTACTGAGACCCATTCAGAGTTTGGTATGCCGTGAGATTCTTCAGCTGTGGAACTTGCAGATGTCTCTACTTTGGATGGGTCCGGAGCCGCTGTGCAGGCACCGGCTTCTGAGGGTGTATTCAGGCCTACTGACTTGCATATTAAACCGACGCCATCTTCTTCTTCAAGACCTAAAACTCGAACCATGCCTAGAAAACTGACACTCAGACCGCATGGTCAGGCTTCTATGCCTAAAAAACAAATAAGAATGGCTGAAGACCTTATTACTTTAATCAGTAGAAGCCAACCTTCCCCCTCTAAGAGACCTAGGACTGAATTTGCTTATGATACTTCTGACCAGGATTCTGAAATTTCTGTTTCCTCTGTTGACCAGGATTTACCCTTGTCTACCTATGAGGATTCTGATGCAGAGGACTCTATTCCCTCTGCCCCCCCCCCCCCCCAGAGGATTTTTCTTTTGGTGAAACCTTGCATACTCATAGGGAGTATTTTCGCTGGGAAAGCCAGGATTACTCTGATTCTAAAAAGAGGCTTAGGGATTTCTTACTCCTGCCCCAACAAAGACCTTTAGCTATCCCTCCTGTGCTAGACATTGTTGATGATGCCTTATCGGAACCTAGCTTGGCCCCCTGACTCTTTACCTCCTGCTCCCAGAAAACCTGATAGATATTACAGGGTTCCTGACTCTCACAAGTTCCTTTTTAAAAATCCTACTGCGGATCCTCAGACCATTTTTCAGGGACCCAAGGGCATTAAGACTACTAGTGCCAAAAATCCCATCCCCTCTGATAGAGATTCCAGGACCCTGGATAGATGGGGTAAGAAGGTATACACCTCTGCAACCTTGGCCATAATGGCCTTAAATTGCCAGTTTCATATGTTAAAGTATCAGCAGCATATTATTGGATTGCTTGAACAGAAAATGATGTTGATTTCTGACTGTGCTGAAAATAAGGATTTACAAGATTTAATGCATTCTCCTGAACAGGTTGGAAAACATATTGCAATGTGGTTTTGATTCACTAGAGGCATCTTACAGGGCTGCTGTCACAGGGTCTGTACTTAGAAGGCATGCTTGGCTTAAGGAGCAATGTTTGCCAGAATATATTAAAACTAAATTGCTGGATGCTCCCTTAAATCAGGACCGCCTGTTTGGCAACAAAGCAGAAGACATTCTTAAAAAGATGGAGGAAAAAGCTAAATCTATGCAAACTGTTAAAGATTTCCTGCAAGTACAGCCTCCCAAGATTTAGTAGGCATTGGCCCTCTTAAGAATTGGTCCTTTCCTGCATCTTCCAGGCCTTCTCAGTCCAAATCCAGAACCAGCAGAACACCCAGGCTTCAGTCCCAGGGTACGCACAGGACTAAGCAGTGGGGGGCTCCCATTTCCAAATCAGGGAGTAGTAAGACTCCCCCCTATGGTAAGCTGTCTCAATGATTTAACTTTAAAACTTCCAAGCACTTCTCAACTGATTGCTGTTTTAGGGGGAAAGATTGCTCTGCGAGCAAAAAAACTGGGAATGCATTACCCAGGACAAATGGGTTTTAAATATAGTTTCCCAAGGATACATATTTCTCTTCCACACATTACCAACCCCAAACGGTTGGCCAGATGTACCCCCAAATCAGTGGGCAGCGTCTCAAAAGCAAGTACTCTCTCTGTTAAGCTTAATGGCTATTCAAACTACCAGAAGAGGAAAAGGGACAAGGTTTCTATTCAAGACTTTTCCTGGTACCCAGAAAAGACAACTCATGGCTTCCTATCCTGGACCTTTCTCTCCTAAACACCTTTTTGGTGATTCCAAAATTCAAGATGCTAACTCTTCACCAGTTGCTTCCTATGCTAGGCAAGGATGCCTGGTTTGCAACACTGGATTTAAAGGAAGCCTACCTGCACATCCCAATCAGGGAATCTTGCAGAAGATACCTACGCTTCAAAGCAGGCTATTTGCACTATCAGTTCTCTGCACTGCCCTGTGGCTTATGTACTGCGCCCAGGGTATTCACAAAGTGCCTAGCTCCAGTCATTGCATTTTGCGGGTAATGAAATATTCAAATATACCCATACCTGGACAATTGTCTAATTCAGGCAGAAAGCCAGGACATACTTTTGAATCATCTGGCATTTGTACAAAAGGTGCTAACTTGTCTGGGGTACACCATAAACGAAAATAAATCACATCTTGTACCCTGTCATCAAATTATATTCCCGGGAGCAAGCTTGAACACAACTTCCCAGATGGCTTTCCCCATTCCAGAGAAACAAATTAATTTGACAACTTACTTCAAACTAATGGCCACAAAAGCCCTGCTATATGCAAGGCAAATTCTGCCAGCCTTGGAGTTCATGGTCTCCTGCATTCTACTAATTCCATATGCAAGACTGCATATGAGGAAACTACAATGGTATCTAAAAAGCCTATGGTGTCAACATTCTCAGGATCTAGAAGCAATGATTCCTATCATTCCTTGCCTACAGTTAGAGTTCCTTTGGTGGGCGGAGGCCTGCCACCAAAACAAAGGACTACCATTCACTCTACCCCCTGCCACCCAAACCCTAACAACAGACGCATCAGACTATGTAAGGGGGGCTCACCTGGCAGGGAAGTGCATTCAGGGCAAATGGAACCCAAGTCAAATGCACCTGCATATCAATCAAAATAAATGTTAGCTGTACAAAATGCTCTGACAGCCTTCAAGGACCACATTCTTCCAGGACAATTAATGGTAAAGATGGAAAACACCACTGTTATGTGGTACATAAACAAGCAGGGGGGTACCCATTCATACCCCCTCTGCAGACTAGCCATGGCTCTGTGGAGCACAGCCTTGAGCTACCAGGTGCATCTACAGGCTCAATTCCTGCCAGGAAAACTAAATACATTGGCAGACGAACTAAGCAGAAATCTCATGGACCCACACGAGTGGAAACTGGAACCAAAGACTTTCAACATGTTGATAAACAAATGGGAGAGCCCAGATATAGACCTGTTTGCCTCTCTCCAGAACTACCAATTGGACAAATTCTGCACAAGGACTCCCCACAAGCAAGCTTGGAAAGTGGATCCTTTGTCCTTCAGCTGGAAAAATCTATCAGTTTATACATTTCCTTTTCTGCCTGTCCTCTCCAAAGTACTACTAAAGATCAAACAGGACAAACCAAGGATGATACTGATTGCACCAGACTGGCCACGCCAACACTGGTACCCCCTCTTGTGCAGTGTGTCACTCCTGGCTCCATGGCACCTGCCTCAGACCCCTACTCTGCTGTCACAGCAGGAGAGCCAGATTCTGCACCCTCAGCTTCAAACCCTGAACCTGGCAGCCTGGTTAATTACCTAATCTCTCTGTTACCATCCCTCAGTAAACAAGTGTTGGATGTCATTTTGGTGGCAATGAGACCTAGTACTAGAAAATCTTATGCTGAAAAATGGAAAAGATTCTGTGCCTGGAACCAAACTCAAGGGATGGGCACAGCAGCGCCCAATTTACCTCACATTCTTCAATATTTAACTAAGATGCTTCACAAAGCCCTTTCTTTTTCCTCCATCAAAATTCATACCTCAGTTATTTCAGCTCATTACAACACAGAACCACCCCTCTTCTCTCATCCACTGCTCAAGCAGTTCCTCAGAGGGCCCAAAAACTTAAGACCACCCAAGAGAGCCGCAACTCCAGCCTGGGACCTTAACTGTGTATTGGAAAAACTCACTCTTCCTCCTTTTGAGCCAGCTGCAAGTGCGGAGTTAAAGTTTCTTTCTTGGAAAACAGCCTTCCTTTTAGCAATCACCTCAGCAAGAAGGGTATCTGAATTAAATGACCTTATGGCAATGGAGCCTTTCATCATCTTTCATCTGGACAGGGTGTTCTTCAGGACCAATCCCTCCTTCATGCCCAAGGTAGTATCCAGTGTGGCTCTTAATCAGTCCATTCATTTGCCAACCTTCTTTTCTAATCCACAGAACAAAGGGGAATGGATACTGCACTCCTTAGATGTGCACAGACAACTTAGATTTTACTTGGACAGGACTAAACTTCAAAGAAAATCTGAACGACTGCTGGTGGCATTTGCTGCAGGGGCAGAGGGGAAGGCTGTTTCAAAGCAAACCATTTCTAAATGGATAGGCCATTGCATTCATTTCTGCTATAAGCACCATGGAAAACCTATCTCACAGGGGATTAGACCACATTCAACCAGGGCCGCATCTACCTCTACAGCCTTTCTCAGAGGTGTCCCTACCAGGGACATCCTAGAAGCTGCTACCCAGAGTTCTGTACATACTTTCACCAAGCATTACCATTTGCCAATTTTCTGTAAATCCAGAGTTGGCTTTGCCACTGCAGTCTTGCAGGGCCTTATAGCTGGTCCTAATGCTATCTAAATTCCTCCTCCCATCCGTAGCTTTGGGAATCTACCCAAATGTGATGACTGCAACAGTGAAACACGAAGAACATAGTACAGTTGTGTACACTTACCATAAATGGTAGATGTTTGAGTGTATTCACTGTTGCAGTCCTGGTTACCCTCCCTCCAGCCCCCTGACATCTTTTGACTATACCTCTATTTTCCTTTACCATGCTTAAAAGCTTTTTGGTGTATTTGCTTTTTTTTGTTGGAGGTATAACTTTGTGTGTGTGTGTGTGTGTGTGTGTGTGTGTGTGTGTGTGTGTGTGTGTGTATATATATATATATATATATATATATATATATATATATATATTTAATTACTTCCAATTAGGGGGGCACCTGACATCTGGGGCAAGAAAAACTGATGTAATGGCGTCGGCTGCATGCTTTGTACCCCTGACTACCTAACGTCATGGAAGATGAGACAGCATCCGATGCAGGACCCAAGACTTTGATTATCAGGCCGACTGAGGGCTACTGCAAACAGATAACCCAAATGTGATGACTGCAACAGTGAATGCACTCGAACATCTACATTTTTGGTAAGTGTACACAACAGTACTTTACTCGGCCTTTTTTTTTTTTTAAGTTATAGACTTGCTTCCATACCTTACCTTGGTACAAGAGTAATTGACATGGTAGGCAGTGTGGTTTCTGTGCTGAGCCCCCTTCACTCATCACATATATCCACAGGTGCGCTGGTACTTCTATACCCCTCCAGGTTGTGGATGCAAATTTACCAGCTGAGTCGCTACACATACAGGATCAAAGTAGACTAGAGTGCTGCCAGTGCAGCCCATGTAAGCTGTAGCTTATAGGTTATCACCTTTCTCTCATCCCACTTCCTGTTGTATAGTACCACCTTGGAAGCTGGCAGTGGGTGGACCCACCCATTCCTGATGACCATATAATCTGTATAATCCCTGACTTTTGACAGAGATTGAAGAGACCATAACTATCTCAAATCTTCCTGCGTATGTTGGGGCTTTTTCTCTCTACGCTATGGTGCTGGCAACCTTTGCTCAGCCTGTTAAGTAGAACAACAATATGTCTGACTGTGAGATAGTTTGCTGCTAATATAATATCATGTCTGGCCACAGCCACTGGAGCCTTTAAGTGTATGGGCTTGGAACCAAAGCATCTTCTCTTGGGTGTGGGTGAAGGTGCAGGACCTTTCTTACTACTCCATTAAAATTTGTGACTCTGCCATCTTTGCCTGCATGCCCATGCAACCTCCTCTGTTTTCCCAGACTATGATGAAACAGTTCATCAAGGACATCATGCACCTAAGCACCTCTCCTACTGCTTGTTCTACAGCTTTGGGAGTCCCTAGTGATTTATTACTGCAACAGTGAAACTTTGTGAACATAGCATAGTTGTACCTATTTGCCATAGATGTAGATGTCTGAGTGTCTTCACAGCTGCAGTAATCTTTGGTGACAGTATGGGTTTATTTTGCTGCTGACATAGGGTTCTGAGAGTAGATATCCAGTCCTAGTGGGAAGAAAGACCTGAGGAAATGGCCCAGGCTGACAACCTGTGTGCCCCTACTTCCAAACATCAGAGGGAAGGGTGTCCTCTGAGCCAGAGGGAGGGGATGAAGTCAGTGATATTTGGGATGGCAAAGGGCTTCCACAGCATGAAATCACAAGGAGTTATTACTGCAACAGTGAAGACACCGACATCCATATTTATGGTCAGTTGATACAACTAAAATTTACAATGACTGGTAAAACTAAGTGAAAGAGATAATGGCCACAGTATTGTACTTCATGTTTGCCACTGTTATTCAAGGCTGCACTTCCCACATTAAACAATGTTATAAATAAAAGGATAAAAAAATGAACGGATAATTGCTGTGTTCAGTGTGTATTTATGGGCAGGTTGGTAATGTCAAATTAAAGTACTAATATGGGCAGGGGAGACGGCTCTTATGGAAAAGAAGGTGACACTAAAATGCATTGTTGTAATGTGATGGAGTTAAAACATGATGGGAAGGGATGGCTTACTGTTACCAGGTCCTAACAGATCAGTAAGTGCTTTCAAATTGTTCCTGTTTGTTTTGTTGTATTCCACTTCTGTGTCATTCTGTGTACTACTTAGTTGCCACAGGCTTTATTTTCCTGTTTACTTAGAGTTTGGGATTAAAGTACTAGCTTATTTCCATCATGTATTGTACAGATTTGTTCCTTGCTTTCCAGATGCTGCTGGTAGTTTTTGTCACCCTTTAATGTTCTGTGATTTCTGGTTGGCCATTGTTGTCCCTTTCCTCCTTAGGCACAACACTGCCTTGTTGCAAAGCAGCATCTTCGCTTCTCTTTCCATTTCTGTTCAGGCTTTCAGTATCATCATCAGCAAACCCCCTTTTCCCATTTTTCTACATGGGGTTGGAGTATCATGTTGACTGTCACCATCTCTTTCTATTCAGTGCCATTCTTCTGCCTTCTTT
Source organism: Protopterus annectens (assembly GCF_019279795.1). Taxonomy (NCBI): domain Eukaryota; kingdom Metazoa; phylum Chordata; order Ceratodontiformes; family Protopteridae; genus Protopterus; species Protopterus annectens. The sequence goes on from NC_056735.1 coordinate 1,750,927,483, forward strand.
AACACTCATGCCTGACCGTCACAGGTCTTCTCTCATACTATCCATCCACCTCTTTGCTCGACACCCTTGTTTTCTTTTGGCTTCTTCTATCTATCACAAGTCTTCTTCACCAGATTGTCTTCTGTTTTTCTGCACATGTGCCTGAACCACAGTAATCTGTTCTGTTTGACCTTTTTCTACAATTGGCACTACTTTGGCTTCTGCTCTTATGTCCTCATTTCTACATCTGTCCCATAGCATGCATCCTACCACTATTCTCAGGCACTTGGTCTTCATTATCTCTAGTTTCCTCAGCTGCTCTGCCTTTACTGCCCAGGTTTCCATACCATGCAGTAATACTAGTTGCAGCACTGTTTTGCACAGTTTACTTTTCAGCTTGTTAGGCCAGTTGGCATAATGGTTAAGGTCTTCCCCTCCAAAGTACAAGATACAAGGTTTGATCCTGACTTCTGGCCAATGCCTGTTTGGAATTTGCATGTTTTCTCTGTATCTGTCTGGGGTTCCTCCCACCTCCTGAAAAACACACTGAGTTTTCCATCTCTAACTCACCAATGTATGGAGCTCTGGGCAACTATTCAGACTCTACATGATGCCCTATGGAGGAAGAGTTGTGTAAATCAACTACTTTGGGCATCTACTGTGGTAATCCGTATCTTCGTGATAGGAGAACACAGATCGCAGCCTGTGCACTGCAGGGTCAGCCACTCAACATTGCAAAATATAGCTGTAGGTGAGTCTGTCAGGCCTTCATTAGTGTTTGTGAAACGTTAAACCCTGTCCTTTTCTATAAAACATTTGCTTAATTTTTCTTCAGTCATATCACCTGTCATGGTGCCAGGTTATGTTATCAGTACAGTGCAGTCAGCAGGAATCCAAATCCTTTTTTTTTTTTTTAATTTTGAGTTGCTGTATCATTGGGAAGTTACGCTACTTCTGTATGCTTGTTTATAGTTAACTACTTCACCTTCTCAAGTCTGTTAAAATGCATCATATTAAATTTTAGACATTGAAGTAAGTGCTAGGAATTAAGCTTGTTTAATCATGTGTTATACTAAACCAGGCTTTTAAAGCAGTCTTGACAGGATACGAGTCTGTGACTGGAGAGAATATTGGTACCTCTAAAAACTGAAACGTGATGTAGTTATCACTGCATTCTGTTGCAGAATGGAATGTTGCTGGAATTCAACAGAGTGATGTTCCTTTTAGATGGATGTAATGTGTTTAAGGCAGAGAAGTTTGAATTGGGCAGTTGTAGATTTCAAACCTGTCACAATAGTTGTATTGCTGTTAGTGAATAATATGCCAACTAACAGTGGATCTGTCCTGCAATGAATTAATCCAGAAAAGAGCAGTTACCTGTGCATCCTAAAGTAACTTGAATACTGCATTTGTTAAAATTGTAGCAGTGAGATCGAATTGCAGGTTAACCATATTAAGGAACGCTGGGCAAGGTATGGCTTTTAAGTATGGAAAATATCTTCTTACACAAGTTATCTTTAATCTTTTCAGATACAGGAAGAGGACTAATGACCACTGAACCCATTAAGGTTTGTTAATGAGAAATTTGAGATGATTTCATAATGTAATTCTTCTTCTTTATTTTCTTCAAATACATTTGAACAATTTTTTGTTTGCACGTTTTGTCCCCTGCTCCCATCCTTGTTCAGACTCTCTTCACTTTTGGGCCTGTCAGTTTTTATTGTCTCCTGGTGTCATGAGGCGCCAGCAGGAAGACGTAAGAGTCAGGAATCTGACAATTAACTTTTCAAGATTAGGAAATTCTTTGCTTCTGGCACCTTCCCACTTATAGGCTGCAAATGCCAGAGAGTGCCCACTGTTTCAAGCTCCAAAGCAAGACTTGATACTGAGTGAGTGTAAACACTTGGCTTGGTTAACATCCTCTGGTTTTGTGGATATAGATTGCATTGCTAAGCCTCTTCCAGAAGATGTTGCTGTGGCAGGACATTACTAGCTCCCTCTTCCTGCTTACAGAAACCTTTTCAGACAGTTTCTCTGGTGCTTGGGATGCTAACTGAACCAGAATAAGCTGGGCCTGTAATCAGACTTTACCACTCAGCACCGCAGAGGCAACATATATTTTTTTTTTATGAAGCTCGTGGCCTGACCCCCCATCACAATTTTGAGGCATTACCTGGGTTCTTAGAATAGCCCAACAAATGCTGCAGAAACAGCATACATGTGACAGGATGTCTTTGATTGCTGTAATGCATTTTATATGGTTTTCTTTAGGTCTGCAGTTAGTAGTGTTGGATGAAAAGATAAAGAATCGATCTAGCAAAGTATATTGAAATAGTTATTCATTTTGGATGCATTTTCAAAGTATATTCAGCAGCAGAATGCCAGAACATTTTACTTCTGTTTCTTTTTTTTTAATGACATTTTTGTAAAATAAAGACAAATATTTAATTGCCTTGTGCATTTTTTTGCTTTTATTTACTGTGTAAGTAGAATTGTAGGTATTGTGAATACTACACTTTTCAGATGTTATGTAATAAAGAAGCTGGGTTTATGTGAATCCACCATCTATGTTTCTGATGATGTTCTAGTAAAACTGTAAAGTTATGCATTTAACACAGAAGTGTGTTATTTTTGCAGCATGTTGATTATGGTTACAATGAGTTGCTTTGAAAAAATTTTTTTTCATTTTTTTGAACTTTTGTAATGCAGTCTTTTGATTTAAAACATTATGTTAGGCATCCCAGCTTACCTTAATTAGGGAGTACAGTGATTTAACGTACAGCAACATTAACAGTGTCCACGGTGAATATTTAGTATGAGTCATGGTGAACATAGTATTCAAACTCACGTAAGGCAAAGCTTAGGTGCATGAAAAACAGTGATTCTAAGCATTATTAAGAACGTATTATGTTAATTTCATAGTATATGAACATAATGCCCAAAGAGTATCATTAAGATTGAAATAAATAAATAAAATATTTTGAATATAATGACCAAAAAAGCCTGACAAATAATGTAGATGATATACACAGCAAGGAAGAAAACACTAAATGGGTTTAAACTGGTTGGCTTGGTCTATATTCAGCTTCTTTTGTAAGTCACACTCAGATTAATGTTTAGTATCGTAGCTGCAGTCTGGTTGATAAAAATATATATATATATATATATATATATATATATATATATATATATATATATATATGGGTCTGTATGACTTGGTCGACAGTTCATATGATCGACTGTTTATTTGGTCGACAGTTCGTTTGATCGACAAGCATTTTAGGTGGGGGGCTATATATATATATGTATGTGGTAGATACGTGCGGTAGAAATGAAAATTCTGTAAGGAAGTGCAAGGGAAAGCAAATGGTATAGTCCTTTGTTCTGCTTTACAGAAGTTTCACTTCTACCGCATGTGGTGACCGCACACTTTTTTTTTTTTTATGTGTGCTCAACCTGATTACAATTGTTTTAGTTGATTTGATGGAATCTTAATTTGCAGTCTCATGTAACTGTGCCTGTCTGAAGTCTCGGTTGGCAGTTAGTTTACTTGTACACTGGTGGATTTAGTGCCTGAGGGCTTGTGGATTAATAAAATGTGCAGGGTTGAGCTCCGTAAAGATTCTGTTGGGTTTTAATAATTTTAAATAATTGTAAAGTACCCCATAAGGATCAGATGCCATCCGGGGGTGTGTGCGTGTGTGTGCAGGCACACTTGACCATGTGGGAATGGTGTCTTGTAGTACATGGCTAACCTTTAAGGGATAGAACTGTACAGGCGTCTCGGTGGTGAAATCCATTACTGTATATATGTTGTATTTCTGCTACTACTATCTATCTATTTTAATTAGGGTTGCTTAGTTGCAAAAATCATTGTGTGAGGACATGTTAACACCTATTGTATCCCAGCAAGGGCAACAAGATTTTGATGTTCTGTCCTCCAGCGGCTTAACTTATGATTGGTAATAAACCCATTGCTTTGTTTCATATATGTGCGATGTGTGCAACACCAGAAGATTGGAACAGATATTAAGAGTAGAAAGTGGACCTATGAATGCATATAGTGATATGCTTATTTCCTTAGTGCCTAAAACATAAATAAAAATTAAAAAGTGAAAGGCTTGAAAGGTGTCTCTCTGTGTGTGAGAGGTAAGGAATCCTTTCAGCTGATGCTGTAAAGGTATGACTTGATCCCTCTCACTGTGTGTGTGTGTGTGTGTGTGTGTGTGTGTGTGTGTGTGTGTGTTTGTTGAAAATGCTTGTCAATAGAAACCCTGTCATTTTAGCAACTGTCTATGTTTATATGAGCAGTATTTTAAATCCGTCCCTATATTTGATCCTTCGTTCCCCGTTATTTGTGGCTTTGTCCAGATTTCTTGTGGTAAGAGCTTGAGAGGTATGGTCAAGCGGTACTGCTGCTGTGAGGGGATTGGTCATTCTGAAACGCTGTGTGTGTGCGCGCATGCGTGCGCTTGAAAAGCTGAAGTGCAGTAGAAGACTAACTCCACCCTTAATGGACAAAGTTTGACTTGCATCCTTCTGTTTCACTTTTCAGTTTCACTCCAAGCTCTCATACCATCCCATGAGAAGTATCAATTTAAAAACTATGCATTTTCCTATACACATTGCACAGTTAACATGAGGGCAAGATTAATACTTGTATGAGATGGCTTATACAGCAGGGCAGCTGTATTGTTCAGTAATGTGTGAAACAGCATTACATGCAATGTGCTGGATAACAGCTCTAGCAACTATATGCAGACTGCGTCACTGCATGCTTTCAGCATGAACTAGAGTTGCTACAATACTGAATACTGCTCTTAATGTTCTTCATATTGATCACTGCTGCAGTACTCTAAGCTGTATGGGTTATATACTGCATAGTATATGACATCTAACCAGATTCCAAAGCTTCAGGACACCTTTCAGACCCCAAACCGGTAGTCAGTTTGAGCTGAGCTGACTAAAACGACAGGCTTCTTCGCCAAGCCCTTCAGAGCTTTCATGCTGTAAACTAAGTCTTCATGTGAAATTACTACTTTTAAGCTGGAAAAAGTACTTTCCTTACTGTGTTGTGACTTTTATGTACTTCTAAATGGGAGTGCCTTTTTACTTTTGTGATAAAAATTGTTAAAAGTTTAAAATTAATTTTTCTTTGGAGAAACTTATTTATTTTTAGAAATAGGGAAATATTAGAAGTGAATTTCACTGTGCATTTTTTTTTTGGAAAAGTTACTTTTTTTTCCATGTTTTATTGACTATTGCTGCTAATCATTCTGTCAAAATAAGCACTTTTTATAACTTGACCATGGGACAAACTACCATCCCCATGGTTGGACCTTCTTCCAGCTGCAAAAAGAAAAAAGTTAAATAAGCAACCTTTGCCCTCTTAGCAGGGTAGTAATTTGCCACAGCTGTAGATGGGTGGCTCTTCTGTGGCCAAAGCTGGTTCCTCGGACCACTCCTCTTTTTCTTTGGATCTCTCTGATGTTCATCCTGCCACCATGGACTACGATTTAGCCATGTCTTCTCTGGTTGTTTGGGTCTCCTCAGTGGGCACGGGAGGGACACTGTTGTCAGTTATGGGAGAAGGGGCATGGAATGTGCCCCTGCTTAAACAGAAAGTTCTGCCCATCCCTGGAGTAGCTATTGATGGCAATATTAAGCTTTTTTGCCCTAACTTCATTAGTTTTTAGTCATTGGTTTTTGCTGAGGGTCTTGTGCAGGATATTGACCCTTCTTGTAAGATGGTTTCTGGTAAAAGAAAAAAAAAAGGATTTCTGTCTCCCTGAAGAGTTTCAAGATTTGGAATCTTTAGGGGAATGTGAAGGGACAGATGCAATTTTTTTTCTCCTTCGGTTTCTCTTTCAGATTCTCAGGAAAGAGTAGTATCTGAAAGTCCCCACAAGAGATTCTTTTTCTCAAAGACCTTTTCCAGAGTAAACCATTGTTTTCAGTGGGGGAATATTGATGATTTGCTATAACTAGAACTTCCAGGACCCTCACCCATCCCCAGTGCTATCAGCATAGGAGGATGTGTTTGTCACTGCTTGTGGTTTCCCTGACAGCCAACCTACTGTCAATAAGAAAGCAGACAGAATGTGCTAGTTCCTCAGTCTTTTAAATTTGTATATACTGATCCCAGATGGACCCAGTAGCTATAACTTTATTTAATCCAGTTGCTGCCAAGCATTTCAATTCTAAATTTTCTTAATTCTAATCCTTCTCCTTCTGACAAGGATGGCAAAGCTATTGATAAGTCTGTGACAAAATGTATGCCTTTGCAACTCAAATTTTTTTTTACTGATTAATTTGAAAGTATGAAGAGTGTTTGGCTGCAGTTTCTTTTTGTGAAGAAAAATCTGCTATGTGTAGTTTAGTTTCTTCTGTTTCTCAGATTGCTACTAATTGTATGAAGTGTGTTCTTGCCTCTGTATATACTGCTTCCAGGGCTGTTGCCACTGGGACTCATGGCTTCCATGATTTTTGTGATACTTCTTGTAAGACTTCACATGGGAAAGGTACTGTTTTAAGGAAGTTTGCCTGACTTTGCTCTCAGGACCTCCCCAAAGATGTAACAAATGAAATCTTGAATTCTGTTTTCGATAAGAGATTTAGTTTTGGACCCTCTGTTGCAGAGGTTATCAAAATGTGTGATGAGAGAGGTAAGCTGAGTCAGGGAATCTTTTCAGCCCTCTTCTGTAAATTTTCCAAGGGATTTTCTGCTCCTTCATCCAATTTTGGCAGAATGTTGTTAAGCAGACATTTAAAAGGCAGGGAGGTTCCAGAAAGAAAGGGGGAACCACCAGAACAAAGGAAAATCAAATAAGAGAGAATTAGTCTTTAAGGGACTTTATACCTTCCTCCCACACTGGCAGTCCCCTACCCCTTCTAGCAAGTCTGTATCTCTTCTGTCTTCTCCAACAGATTGTTTTGGCCGAATGGGTCATGAACATGATTCATCTAGTATACAAGTGGAAGTGGGAGGAAATTCATCCTCTTCAGGGGATTCCTCCTCATCTACCAGACAAAACCCTTCTCTTTCCCCTTGTCCTACATTATAAACCATTTCAGGGGGAATTGAAGCTGTTCCTCCTTCCTGGTTGGAGAAGGGATTTTAATCAAGAATGTTTTTAGCGCCAAAGAAAGAAAATTCCTGGAGACCAGTTCTGGATCTTTCTTTCCTGAATCAGTTTGTGATAGTGCCCACGTTTAAAATGCTTTCACTTTGCTACCTGTTGGCCCTTTTTCCTCATTTGAGTTTAATGATATTCTTAGATTAAAAACATTCCTATTCATCTAGATTTCTGTTTTTTCTTAATGTTTTGTGCATTTGGATCACATAATTAATTCTTTGCCTTATCCTTTGGGGTATCCAGTGCTCCAAGATTGTTCACAAAGGGTTTCTTGTTACAGCCCATTGAAGGCTACAGGGTAGCCATATTTTCCATATTTAGATGGCTTATCTTTGCAGAGTCTTTTTCAAAGTGTTGGGAATCTGTCAGCTTGATAGGAGAGCTATGCAGGCTGATATTCCAAGAGACAAGTCTTTTTTTGACTCTGTCACACAGGATTGTGTTTCTGGGGTATGTTAGACACCTCAGAACAAAGAGCTGTTCTTCCACAGGAAAACATAGATTTGTGTTTAGGTTTATTCTAGAGGTTTTCTATCTAGATTTTGCCAAGGCAAGGGAATACCTCAGGATTTTGGGACTCATGGCTTTCATGAATCTTGTGATAATTTTTGCAAGACTCCATATGAGAAAGATACAGTGATGTTTGTTATCTTTTTGGTCCCAACATCATCACCCATTTTTTTTCAAATTCCTGTGTTGAGATTTGTGAAAAGGGAAGTCGCTTGGTGGAGACATCACATTTCTTTGACTCCAGGTCTGCCATTCTCTCATCTTGCTGCAAAGCAGTCAGTCATAACAGATGCCTCAGACTTTGCTTGGGAAGCAATGTTAATGGGAATAAAAGTACAAGGTCTCTGAGACAAAGACAGATCAAACACATAAATGTAGAAGAGATACTAATCCTTATAAAGGCTGTTAACTCTCTGAATTATCTGTGGTACATTAGCAAGCAAGGAGGAACCAGACTAGCCATGTCAGCATGGGATATAGTATTACAGCACAGTCTCACTCTACTGGCATCTTACATTCCGTCAGAGCAAAACTGTGTGACAGGCAAGCTGAACAAAGCCAGGTCAGACCCTCGCAAATGAACATTGAATCAGGGGAGTCTTCCAAGACTTGATCCAACTGTGGGGAGTTACTCAGGTAGACCTTGCCTCTTTAAACAGTCAACTGTCAAAAATCTTTTTCAGGACTCCATGCAAGAAAGCCTGGAAGACAGATACTTTTTCTTTTCCTTGGACAGGAATATCCCTGCAAGCTTTTCCACCTTTTCCACTGATATCCAGGGTACTTCTGAAGATTCAAAAGAACTCCCCGACGGTCATTGTGGTGACTCTTTTCTCTGGCATAGGCAAAAGTGGTTCTACTTTCTTTAGGAATTGGCCAGGTGCAATTGCAACAAGCTTCCTCACAGGCTGGATTTGCTGACACAAGAACAGGCATGTTTGATACATCCTGACCCCATGCAACAAATGACTGCTTGGGTGATGGAGCCTTAATATCACTTAGGCAACTTTTTTGAGAATGGTAGCAGGTAGTACTGAAGATAAGAAATCCTGCTGCTAGAAAATCATATATAAGCAACAGGAAAAGGTTTTCTAGCTGGTGCCATCAAAACAGCAAGCACCTATTCAGGTTTAATGTTTACCTGGTTTTACATTGTTTGTGTAAGTTACTATCCTATGGCCTGCCTTACTTCTCTGTTGGGGTAATTTGTTGGTTATTTCAGCATGTTTGCCAAGGGATCCCCCTCTTTCAATGTAATTTCATGTGGAAAAGTTCTTGAAAGGGTTGCTAGATAGGAAGCCTCCCAGAAAACTGATGACTTCTCTGTAGGATCTTAATTTTGTGTTAGAGAAGCTAACACTTTATTTGAACCAGCTCATCTACCTGGCTTGATATTCTTAACTTAGAAGACCGTTTTGCTGATTGCTTTGGCTTATGCAAGAAGAACATTTGAGTTGCACACTCTTATGGTGGATCAGCCTTGTTTCATATTTCACAAAGACGGCATTTCTTTAGGAACTAATCCTTCTTTTATGCTTAAAATGGCATCCAAGTTTACTTTAAGCCAGGCTATCCATCTCCCTGTTTTTTTCCAGAACCTAAACGTAAGGGAGAAATGATACTCCATACATTGGATGTCTACAAGCAACTCTGGTATTAGCGTGACAAAACAAAATTTTCCTGCACTTTTGATCAGTCGTTCATTTTTTGTGACAGTAAGATGAAGGGACAACCTGTATCAAAGCATACTGTTTTCAAATGATTGTCTTAGGCTATTACCTTTTGTTATTCCTACCACCTCAAGGCTCATTCTGTCAGAGCCTTGGCTTCATCTGTGGCTTTTTGGAAAGAGTTGGGCTCAAAGTATTCTAGAAGCAACAACTTGGTCTTCTGTGCATACCTTTATAAAACACTTTAAACTAGATTCCTTCTTCAGGTGTAGGACAGGCTTTGTTCGGATCATTCTCCAGAGGCTGCTGGATCCTTCCCATTCTACCTCCCAGTTGTTGTAATGTATAGTAACTCACACATATAGCTTGGGCTACTGCAGCAGTGCCCAGTATGAAGAGTATAGTACAGTTGTGTAAGTTATTTTTTCTTTTCCTAGCAATATCCTATCAGGGTTTATAATCCCTTCCTCTTCTAGTTCGCAAGAATGTTCTGAAGGGCTTGGTACCCAAACCAGCTTTTTAGTCATCTCAACTCAAGCAGACTGACCGTTTAGTACCTAAGACCCTACGTAGCCGTATCTCCTCTTTATCTATTTACCTTGAAAACCAGCAACTCAAGCTATTGGCTCATAGTGCTGTGGTGAAATCTTCCCGTCCTGAGGGTCAGCTAGTTGCTAAGAAAAAGGCCAAAAAACTCAGATCTGATATGGTTGCTGTCCAGTCTTCCCTGGATATCTGTCTTGGGGCTAGTGAATGCCCAGAGGATCATCCGGTGTTTGCCTCAAATACCTCTGGCATGACTTCATCAGAAACTGGCATGGATCCAACTTCTCTCACATCCTGTGAGGCTTTACTAAGTCTGCTCTTGACGTTGAGGAGGAACCTCTGCTGATTATATCCAAGGGACTGAGGGGAATTCCACAGATCTTGGTTAGAGTGGATATCCCCAATACCTTTATTGAATTTTGCCAGAGGTCTGACCCTCAGAGTGTTTTGTGAGACCGTCCTGCAGAAAAAGAAGCAGAAAACCAAGCATATTTCCCCTGCTGTCAAGGATCACCAACATGAAAGGCAGGATTTGACTCTGGTTATTTAATGCTTTAATGGCTTTAAAGCCTCCTCAAGGGGGTGTGTGTTCCTGCCCCTCCCTGGTCTTCCACTCCTCTTAAAAGACCCAGGGGAACTAGATTCCTCAGATGAGGATCTGGATTCTGGGGAAGAGTCCCTGGCTTACTATTCTCATATTCCTTCACCCTTGGACTATGGTTTAGAGGAAGAGGATTCTATTGGTCCAGATTCTCCTTTGGAGGAATCTTCTTTTGATGATACTGTTGCCTGCATGATGGAGTTTTTTTTTCTTTTTGGGATTGCTTTCAAGTCTCTGACATTCAGAAAAGGTATTATGAGCTCCTCCAGATGGACTCTCCTAAGCCATCAACTGTTCCCCTTGTTCTGACTGTCCTTCTGGATACCTTTTCATCAGCTTCTGTGGCCCCTGTTTCTCAGCCCCCTGCACTCAAAAAAACTGATAGATTTTACGACATGCCTGAAAAATGTAAATTCCTGTATAAATGCCTGTCTACTGATCCTTCCATAGTATCTGTTTCTTTTGACAAACCCTCAAGCTGTTGCCCTATACTAATTTGCTCCTTTCAGATAAGGGTAATAGGGTGATGGATAGGCTGGACAAAAAGGTTTATACAGTTGCTACATTATCCTTTTGGCCCATCAACTGCCAGATTCATATGACTAGGTATATTTTGGCCCTCATTTCTGGGTTTCCAAAGTGGTTTTTGACCTTATTGATTCTCAGAGGAAGGCTTCTGCCCTTTCCTTGTTGTGTTCTACATCTGAAGTTGTTTACCACTCTTTCAAATGCAACTTCAGTGCAGCCGATGTCTAGGGGCTGCTGCCTTTAGTTCTGTTATAAAGCATTACTCTTGGCTGAGTCTTCAAGCTTTGCCTGATGACCTTAAAGCCAAACTGTTGGATGCTCCTCTGGATAATAAAAATCATTTTGATGCTGCTGCTGAACTTTTCAGGTCTTTCCAGGGTAAGGGTAAAGCCTTGCAGAAGCTGAAATATATTTTTGTTTCTCCTATTCCTTAGTTTCAGAGGGATTATCCCTCCAAATCTGCTTTTATTCGTAGGCAGCCCTTGCCTTCCACCTAAGGGAAAAAAGGATTCTAGACATGGCACTTGCTAAGTCTCCTGAAACCCTACCTCCCAGAAACTTGCTTTTCAGGATAACCCGGGTTCTATTTGACAGTTTGTTTCCCCTTTCCCTCAGCCAGTTTCCCTTATCCTTCTGTCTTTCCCTGTCTCCTCCAAATTGGTTAAGGATTACAACAGACTTGTGTTCTGTCCATTATCCGCTAGGGATATTTCATGATTTAGAAATCCCTTCCTGCCTTTTTGGACATCCCCCAACCTGCTTGAGAACAACTTCCTATTTTCCAGAAGTGCTTCATTCTCTTTTGTTCCAGGGCACTATACAAGCTGTACCCCCTGGCCAGGTAGGGAGGTTTTTTTTATTCCAGAATGTTTTTGGTTCCCAGAAAGGAGTGCACTTGCAGAACAATTCTGGATATTTCCTAGCTCAACACATTTCTCAAGATTCAATTATTTTGAATGTTCTCTTCAGACTCTTATTTCCTGTTCTTCTACCCTAGGCCTTTCTGGTCTCTCTGAACCTCAGAGATGCCTACCTTCATATCCCCATCAATCCTCTTTTCAGGAAATGTTTACATTTCTCTGTTTCTTCCTTGGATTTTCAGTTCTCTGCTTTGCCCTTTGGCCTATCTACTGTCCAAGTGATATTCACCAAATGCCAATCTGTTCATTCAGGCTTCTTCTCCCAGTGCTCTGCTTCAGCATCTTCAGTTTACTATTTCTCTGTTAGAGTCTAGGGTTCACCATAAAATTAGCTCTGATGCCTTCTCAGCAGCCTATATTCCTCGATTGCAGGCTTCAGACCATCCATTTGCTGGCATCTCTGCCTGCCCCCAGGTCCCTGCCTTTTTCCCAGTCTCTTTTTTTGAAACGCAGCTTGGGTTTATGGCTTCCATCATTCCCATACTTCCTTTGGCTAGGCAGCACATGAGAAAGCTTTAGTGGTACCTCAAGTCAGTGCAACTCCAACATTGCCATCTTCTGGACTTCCCAGTTCCCTTCATTCCCTGTCTCAAGCTCAAGCTTCAACAGTGAATTCATCAACTTTCTCTCAAACCAGGGCTGCTTTCCAAGCTTCAGTCCTGACTCAAGAGCCCTTTACACACGCTTCAAAGAGGGGTGGTGGGCCTTAGTCTCTCTCAAGTTTCAGGGGCTCTGGCCTCTTCACCAGAGGTCAGACCACATAAGTATAAAGGAGATGAGGGCTCTGCTTCTAACTCTTCAGGATTTTCATTCCCTCTTTCTTCCCATGCCCCTCAAAATTTTCAGACAACACCAGAGTGATGGGGCATGTCAGCAAGCAAAGGGGCAGACTAGCTCTTCAGGTTTGGGATCTAGCTGTCCAGTGACTCTTTAGGCAGTTTACATACCCTTGGAGCACAGTGTAGTGACAAATTCTTTGAATAGGTCCACCATGCAAGCTCACAAATGGATGCTTCACAGAGATCTGCTCCTGGACATCATCCATCGGCAGGGTATTCCTCAGGTAGATCTTCTTGCCTCCCCCCTGAACAGACAGTTTCCTCTGGTCTGTTCCAGAGTCCCAAATCCTCTGGCTTGGAAAGTGGATACCCTTTCTTTTCCTTGGAAGGGTATGTTTCTGTATGCCCTCCCCTTCGTCTGCTTCCAAGAGTCTTCACAAGATCAGGCAGGATTTTCCCAAAATCTTGTTGGTAACCTCCTTTTAGACCAGACAGCATTGGCAACCCCTTCCTTCTCACTTGGCCAGGGGCAATCACCACAAGTTACCTGACCGTGTGAACCTTCTCTCACAAGACAAGGGGTCTCTTGTCCATTCTTAAACTGATACTGTGCGTGATAGGGTTTTGATCACTTTTAGGCACCTTTTTTTCTGAGGAAGTGCTTTGGGTCCTGCAGGAGGCCAGGAAGCTCACTACCAGGAAATCATACTTGTCCAAATGGAAGAGATTTTCTGTGTGGTGCCTCTCTCACCATCAGAATTCTCTATCTGTGGAGGTTCCTCTGGTCCTCTTTTATTTGTGTGATCTGCTCCATGCTGGGTTGGCTTATTCTTTAGTTAAAGCTCACCTATCAGCAATATGTCCTTCTGTTCTACTGTTGCAGTATTCTTAACATAATGGATTCCTTGCCATGGGTAACTTGATGTCCAGCCAGTAAACCAAAGCTTTTTACTACCCAAAGTACACCATATATTGCATGTATGCTCATCTCGTATGTAGGGCATAAAAGTGACATCCGGATGTACCATCCTCAGAATTTTTCTACCAGTCCAAAAGCCATTTTTGATATTCGATATGCTCACCTCAGTTGTTTGCTGGTGTATCAAGCCATTCAGATAAATGTCCCATTGGGGTTTTCTTTTCTTACTTAGTGCTCTTTTTTGCTGTGAGTTTTTTTTTCATGTTATCCAGAAAAGGCAGGTACCAGTGTGGGAGACAAATTCCACATAAAGATAGTCATGAGCAGTGCTTGTTTTGCTTAGTGTCTACTCAGGACTACAAAACCTGCATTATTTGTCAGGCCTTCGTACCTAAGACTTTACATAGTCATCTGTGTTCTTTTGCTATTTATTTGGAAAATCAGAGTCTCAAACTTTTAGAGAAAGACGCTATGGAGAGTGCTTCTAGGCCTGACATTGAGTCTTCACTGAAGAGAAAGGCCAAAAATCCAAGGTCAAACTCTTCTGCTACACCTCTACATAGGACATCTCTCTCAAGGCTGATGAAAGCCCAGAGGTTCACCTGGTTCTGGGATCAGATTCTTTGGTGGGGACTGCTTCGGAGGTTGCCACTGATCCACGTCCTCGGAGGCATTGCAGATGTCCATTTTGGATGGTCAGGGAGAACCAAGACTTATAATAATTAAAGGGCCGGTGGGGTTCCTCAAATTCTGGTGAGGGAGGAAGTTCTGATGACAGAGTGTAGGTCGACATCTCGTCCTTCTACTTTACATAAGGATGGTGTACAATTAAAGAAAAATCAAAAAACAAAGCATGCTTCTCGCAGGGACCCTGAAAAGTGAGTGGCAGAATTTCACCTAGGGCTTATTTAATGCCCTTATGGCTCTTAAGCCTCCTTCAGGGGTCTCTGGTCCTGCTATATTCAATGGACATCTTCCCCTCACAAGAGGCTAAGTGAGCAGAACTCTTCTGATGAAGAGATTTTATCAGATGGGGAATCCTTGGCCTATTCCAGCCATTCCAATCACCTTTGGAATATGCTTCTTCTGCAGAGGAAACTACTAGTCCAGAATCTCCTACTGAGGAGATTACTTTTGGGGATACTATTGCTAAGACGAGGGAGTACTTCAAATGGGATTGCTCCCAAAAGTTTCAGATGTGCAAAAGAGATATGAGCTCCTACAAATGGAGTCTCCTTCACCATCTGCTGTCCCTCCAGTTTTACCTGCTGTACTGGATGTCTTTTCCTCAGGATCTCAGGCTCCTGGTTCTCAGCCCTCTGCTCCTAAGAAGCCTGACTGTTTCTACAAAGTGCCTGATAATTCCAAATTTCTGTACAAGTGCCCATCTGCTGACCCTTTGGTGGTCTCTGTGGCTTCAGATAAGCCTTTTTACTGCCAACTACTAAACTTGTTCCCTCTGATAAGAAAATTAGGGCAATGGAAAGACTGGGAAAGAAGGTCTATACTCTTCCACTGTTGCCTTTTGTGCTATTAATTACCAAACTCCTATGATTAGATACATTTGGCCCTCCTGTCCCAGGCTTCTTAGGCTATTTCTGACCTAACAGAATCTGAAGGGAAAAATTCTGCCTTGTCTTTGTTAGGGGCTTATTCTCCGGTGGCTCACCATTCCATTAAATGCAGCTGTGATTCAGCAGAAGCGTCATCTAGGGCTACTTCTTCAGGATCTGTGCTGAGGAGGTATTCCTGGCTAAGGCTTCAGCCTCTGCTAGATGACATAAAAGCTAAATTGATGGATGCTCTTCTAGACAACAGTGGCTTGTTTGGTACTGCTGTTGCTGACTTGATTCAAGTCATGTAAATTCTTGCCTTTCTCCTGCAAAGACTCGAACATCTTTTGGTGCCACTTGTGCCTATGTTTCAAAGAAATTACCCTTCCAAGCCAGCTTTTGTTTGGAGACAATACCGTCCTCCTAAAATTAAGAAAAGTGGACAGAGGACACCTCCACCTAAGACTTCTCAGGCTTCTCTTCTCTCAGCCCCATTTCTCTCTCACTTCATTTCTCTTGGTCTCTTCCAGTGTGGTCAAGCATTACCCAAGACTCATGTGTTATTTTAATAATTCAAAAAGGATATTTCATGGTTTGGAAATCCCTTCCTCCTTTCATGGGCATTTCTCAGCCATCTCAGAAACAGTTACATTTGTTCGCAGAGATACTTCATGAATTATTACATCAGGGAACTATTCAACAGGTTCCACAGGATCAAAGAGAGAAAGGATTCTATTCACGTGTATTTTTGGTTCTCAGAAGGGGGGGGGGGGTTCTTGAAGATCCATTCCAGATCTGTCCCATTTAAATACTTTCCTAAGGATTCCTTCCTATCGCATGCTCTCTCTACAGACTTTGGTCCCTTTAATTCTTCCTCAGGCTTTCATGGCCTGTCTGGATATCAAGGATGCCTACCTTCACATACCTATTCATCCCCTTTACAGGAAATGTTAACGTTTTTCTGTTGCTTCTTTGCATTTTCAGTTCTCGGCTTTGCCCTTTGGCCTTTCTACTGCTGCAAAGGTTGTGATGGTCCACCACTGGACCAGTAATCAAGGAGCCTCAGTCCTCACCACTGGCATCAGTAAGGGACATTCACTTTGAGGATGATGAGGTACGCACACAGTATTTCCAGATGCAGCTCTCTGCATCAAGTGCAGTTCCCCTTAAGAGCACTCACAGACCACAGTCAGTCCAGGAGCTGGTTTCTCCAGATTCTCAGTAAGTCTTCTCACTGGCACGGCTATAGAGTTGAGTTCTCAGCTGATTGGTCATGCTAAGACATCCAGCACCCTCTCTGCCCAACCAGTGCTTCATGTCCCTGCCCAAGTAGCTGACACACACACTCTCTTTGAGGTTTGATTTACACACACACACACACACACACACACACACACACACACACACACACACACGCACACACACCTGGGAAAGGTTGGCGCAGGTTTACTAGCTGTCTCCTTTTGCCCAGAATATAAGGTAGCTATCACTGTCACCAGCCACGTCTTTATCAGCTACTTTAAGGCCCTTAACAAAGGGTGTCCATTCTTACTGTGTAATGTTACTGTTAATACAAATGCTGGTTTCACCAAGAGCAAGGCTGTTAGGAGTGCCCTACACAGTGTCACCAAATAAATATGCAAGTACTCTCAGAACTTGAATATCTCTGGACAGATCAGTCACAATGAAAATTTTGACTATATTTAATAATAATCATAAAAGAACAAGAAAATACTCCAGTATATATTCAAAGTGACATCAGAGTTCAAAACCACAGAGAATATTTAAAACAATATTGCAGGACCATCTCAGATAAAGAAAAACATCTAAACTATGCTTCACTATATTCCTGACTAAAATTAAAGCAAATTAATATAACCTAGTTAATTTACTTAAGAGCAAGGCAGATGTGGTGAATGGATCTTCTAGTTGTCAGGTCCAAGACAGAATATAGAATACTGTCTCTCTCTCTCTCTCTCCAAGATATTTCTTAAATTGATATCTCAAATATTGCTGCTGGGATAGCTTGCAGAATTACATTATTTGTTGTCATCTGACTCTATGCCAGGTGAAACCCCCACTGCTGGAAGCTAGCAGTATTTAGCATTGACCTGTGAAAATACATATCGCTCAGATCTTTGACAGATGCTGGAAGTCATAAAACAATTGCATTCCTTCACATTTCAAAACTAGTATAAAAAACACAAATCAGGAACCAGAAACTCAAAGAAAAGCAGCACCCCAGATAATCCACACACACACAGATAACTATCTCTGTGTGTGGATTATCTGGGGTGCTGCTTTTTTGTGTTAAATTTCAAAACTAGTAATTATTTCGCCTTAAAGATGATACAGAAAGCTCCCTACTATATACATTCTGTCTGTAGCTGCCATAAAGTAATTTAATTTCATTTATTTTTCAGAAGTTAACCTCCCATATTCCAGTTTTCACTGTTAAAATATATACATTTAAACAGCTACAGTAGTGTATATACATTTCTTTTCTCTTCCAGCAGGGTACACTGTGGATGGATCTTTAAGCTCAGTACTTTACAAAGTGCCTTTTTTTTTAACGCACGGCTGTACAGACCAGTTTCATATACACATGACATATAGATCATGTTGATATTCACGACTGACATATAATTATTTGCAAAATTTCAGATAGCTGTGCTGGCAGTGTCTTCCTTTGTTACACTTCTTCCCCCTCGAAGACTCAAGCTAGTTTTTCAAGTGACCCTTGAGAAACATTGCTTGAGAGGGATGAGCCTATCTGGGAAGACATTACCCCATACCCTGTTTTGAGATCCTAGCTACCTTTGCATTGCTGACCCCTGTATAGTGCTGCATTGTCATATCATATGCCTGCAACCCTAGGCTTCACCCTAGTAACTTGGGATTTTGATGGCTGGCTCCCTGTAGTCCTAGATCCCCCTCAGACTCCTCCTGCCTTCTATTGCAAATACTTAGCACTGTTTGTACTCCTGCCTGGCAGCTTTACCATGTAGTTAAAATCACTGACCTTTTTTACCACTTTGAAGGGTCCCTTCCAAGCTTCCCTGCAGATTGTTGTGTCTGACAGGAATGAGAACCATAGCCTACTGCCCCACAGTATACTCTCTCTAGCTTGAGCATTCCTATCATACCAGACCCTTTCTGCTGTTGCGATTCTGCAGCTTCTCCTGGGCCAAGCCCATGAGTTCCCTGAACCTTATTCTGAGGTTTAGGATATATGCCACAGCAGACTCCTTGTGGGATTCACACTCACCCTCCTGCTCATTGTGAATCAAATCTAGAAGTCCCCTCACCCTATGCCCATACAGCAACTCAAAGGATGAAAAACCTGTGGATTCTTGGGGCACCTCTCCATAAGCAAACAGATGGGGCAGATATTTGTCCCACTCCTCTTAAACTTGTATGCAAATGCCCAGAGCATGGTCTTCAGTGTAGAGTTAAACCTCTTCACCAGTTCATTAGTCTGGGGATGTGGTGGTGGTGGGGGGGGTCTTTATAGATGCTTCACCCCACACTGCTTCCATAGACAAGTCAGCAAGTCTGGCATGAAATTGGCACCTCTGTCAGTCAGCATTTCCTTTGGGAAATCTACCCTGCTTAAAATCTCTAACAAAGCATTTGCCACCTTTTCTGCCTCAATGGAGGACAGGGCCACAGCCACAGGGTATCTGGTAGCATAATCTACTACCACTAGGATACACTTATTTCCTGTGGAACTTGGGGTACTCAGAGGCCCCATGGTATCCGTAACTACCCTCTGAAATTGCTCCTCAAGCATAGGCCTACTTTGTGGCATTGCTGACAGGTCCTGCAGTAGCCTGTTACATCCCTGGAAATCCCAGGCCAATAAAAGTTCTGCATAATACGTCTGTTTGTATACTTTATGCCCATATGACCTGCAAAGTGAATGTTATGGGCTATGGCTACAAGTGCCAGATGGTAGGCTCTGAGCCCTACCAACTGCTTTATTCTCTTACCTTCTAGCCTTCCTTCAGGGTTTCACTGTCTATACAGTAACCCTTTGTCCCAGTATAAAGATTCCTCTTTCCCTTGAGAATCAGGCGTCTCCCTGGCTTCCTCTCTCGGGCCTTGTAAGGTAGGGTCTGAGAACTGAGCCTGTCTCACTTCTCTCTTTGTAACCCTTCCCAGCTCCCCTTCCACAGGAAGTCTGGTATCCTCTGACAGTGTTGCCTTACTGTCAGCCTGGGTACTACTACTCACCTCTACCATTGCAGTCATCTCTGTCCAAGGAAACATTACCCAGAAGCAGCTGTGGCTCACCTTCAGTCTCACTGCAGCAGGGTAGCTCCCTCCCTGAAGTAACCACCTTACCACTCCTGGATTTGTGTGCAGTCTCTCTGGGCCCTTCCCAGGCTACCAGACCCCACATTCTTGTCTTCAAGTCTGACTGCATGCAACTGCATGCACACAAGGTACTGCATTATCAAAATTGTTCCCTCTCAGAACATCTGCAGGAATATCCTCAAACAAACCTACTTGCTTGCTTCCTTTTCCACCCTCCCAGTCAAGGTGAACCCTAGCCAGAGGCATTTGGAATGAAGTCTCTCCCAAAGCTCTGACTGGAGTAGACAGCACAAGCAAGTAGTGGTTTTCTTTAACCTTTGCAGGCTTCACAATGGTTAGGTCAGAGGCTGTCTCTCTCTTAACAGTGGCCTGTTTCCCTTCTGCTAAGATAGGATATAATCTCTTGTAGTAGTTTGGTCCCTGTGTTGTCAGACAACTTATTGCTGGCATTCTGTCATTCCCATTTACTGGTTGTCCCACCTTTTGTTCCCCACCTTGCCTACGTAGACATCTATGTGTTACATGGCCTCACTGGTTACATTTAAAACATGTAACCCTTGATCCTGGTCATGTACCTGAACTAGTGGCTTCCCTTGCTACTGGCAGACTTTGTTGGGGAAGTTTAGGCTGCCCACCGTGGGTTCCTTTATACCCATGTGCAGCACTGGATATCCCTTTCCTGTGCAGTGATGCCTTCCTTGCTAGGGATATGTCTTCCTTTTTCCCCAAATCATCTGCAGTGTTGGTCTGCCAGCCTTTCAGAAGTGGTGACCTGACACCCACTCGCCCATCTATGAAAATAAGTGCTTAGTTCAGCAATATATTCACACACATATTAATCTGCCTTGCGTTTATGCTCACAAAACTTTTTTCTGTAAGTTTCAAGTATTAACTTAAAATACTCTAATAAACAATTTTTATCTGTATTATAATGTAAGTAGTCAGTATCAGACAATTTAGAAACAGCAGTTACAGCTTTACCATGGAGTAAGGGGGTCAGGAACTGTACCCAGAGTCCTTGGTCAACATTATGCTGTTTACAAACCCTGTCTGGTTGTTTTCCTGGTTGCTGGTCTGTGATGCAGCTGTGGCAAAGGCTGCAGTGATTTCTTTTTAGTCAGGTTGGGATGCACCAATCCTTTGGCTTGGCACATCTCAGCCAACTGGTTCCTTGTCAGCTTGCTATACTCCTCTGCTGACATCCTTACCTGCTTTCCATGACTAAGCTAACACAAAGTAAATAAAACTATTGTGATATGAAACTCTGAATGTCTACCATGTGGCTAATTGAGAGTGCAAACACTTTCTTTAGTGACCACAGTTTACAGGCTACAGGAGTTTAATATCCATACCACTGAATCCTAATATGTGATGTGGTGATCCCTCCACTGCCAGCCAATAATGTGACGACCCACCACTGGACCAGTAATCAAGGAGCCTCAATCCTCACCACTGGTATCAGTGGGGGATGTTCACTGAGAGGATGACAAGGTACAGATGCAGTATTTCCAAATGCAGCTCTATCCATTGAGTGCAATTTCCCTTAAGAGCACACAGAGACCACAGTCAGTCTGGGGGCTGGTTTCTCCCTCTTTCTCCAGGTCTGCAATAAGACTCCCTACTGGCACAGCTAGAAGTGAGATCTCAGCTGAGTGGCCAAGCCAAGACCTCCAGCACCCTCTCTGTCCAACCAGTGCTTCATGTTCCTGCCCAAGTAGCTGACGCACACACTCTTTGAAGTTTGATTTACACACACACACACACACACACACACACCCCTGGAAAGGCTGACTCAGGTTTACTAGCTATGCACCCTTTTGCCCAGACTACAGGTTAGTTATCACTGCCGCCAGCCAACTCCTTATCAGCTACTTTAAGGCCCTTAAAGGGTGTACAATCTTACTGCGTAATATTATTATTAATACAAATGGTAGTTTGACCAAGAGCAAGGCTATTAAGAGTGGCCCTACACAGTGTCACCAAATAAATATGCAAGTACTCTCAAGGTCTAAATATATTTAATAGTAAGTAATAAAAGTGCAAGAAAATACTCCATGTATATTCACAGTGACATCAGAGTTCAAAACCACAGAAAATATTTAAAACAGCATTGCAGGAGAGTCTCGAATAAATAAGGAAAAACATCTAAACTGTGCTTCACTATATTCCTGACTGAGTCTAAGTGAATTACTGTACTCCAGTTAACTTACTTAAGAGCAAGGCAGATGTGGTGAATGGATCTTATCGTTGTTGTCAGGTCCAAGACAGAATACAGAATGCTGTGTGTCTCTAAGGGACTTCTTAAATTGATACCTCAAATGCTACTGCTGGGATGGCTTGCAGAATGACATAGTTTCTTGTCATCTGACTCTATCCCACGTGAAACCCCTCACTGCTGGAAGCTAGCAGTACTTGGCATCTACTTGTGAAAATACATAGACCTCAGATCTTTGGCAGATGCTGGAAGTCATAAAATAATTGTTCCTTCACATTTCAAAACTAGTAATTGTTTTACCTTAAAGACAATACAGAGAGCTCCCTAGTATAGACATTATGTCTCTAGCTGCCATGAAGTAATTTAATTACAGCTGTTTTTCTGAAGCTAACCTCCTGTATTCCAGTTTCCACTGTTAAAATATGGGTTATTTCAGTAATTCAGAAAGGATATTTCATGTTTTGGAAATCCCTTCCTCCTTTCATGGGCATTCCTCGACCACCTCAAAAATGGTTACATTTGTTACCAGAGGTACTTCAACAATTGTTTCATCCGGTAACTATTCAACAGGTTCCACAAGCTCAAAGGGGAAAGGATTTTATTCAAAAATATTTTTGGTTCCCAGAAAGGAGGGTGTTTTGGAGAAGCATATTGGATATGTCTCATTTAAACACTTTCCTAAAGATTCCTTCATTTCGCATGCTATCTCTACAGATTTTGTTGCCTTTACTTCCTCAGGCTTTCATGGCCTCTCTGGATGTCAAGAATGCCTACCTTCACATACTTTTTCATCCCCTTTAAAGGAAATGCTTATGTTTCTCTGGTGGTGCTTGGCATTTTCAGTTCTCTGCTTTGCCCTTTGGCCTCTCTACTGCCCCAAGGGTATTCACCAAATGTCTAGCTCCTGTGATTGCTTTTTGCAGGCTTCAAGCCAGCCAAGATTTTCCTTTCCTGGATGATCTTTTGTACCAGGCATCCTCTCTAGAGATCTTACTGCAAAACAATCAATTTGCTTTTACTCTTTTGCAAAGTTTAGGGGTTCACAGTAAACTTCAAAAAGCATCTCTAACACCTTGTCAAGATCACGTCTTCCTAGGATGCTGGATTCAGACAGTGCCTGTGCTGGCATCCCTGCCTCCGCCAAAGACCTTGACTCTCATTACCTTCTTTCAAAATCTTACTCCTCTGACCTCTGTCACAGACAGAGTGTTTTTGAGACTTCTGGGATTTATGGCATCTAACATCCCTATGTTACTTGTAGCCAAACCCCACATGAGAAAATTTCAGTGGTTCCTGAAATCAGTCTGGCAACAACATGCACATCCTCTAAATTTGCAGTTCCTCTTCTTTCCTGTCTAAAGAAGGAGTTTCAGTAGTGGATTCAGCAGGTGTCTCTGAACCCAGGCCTTCCTTTTCATCCTCCTCTTTCATCTCAAGAACTGACCAGACGCCTCAGAGTTAGGTTGGGGAGCAGCCTTTGGCACAGTGAGAGTGCAGGGGGTCTGGTCTCCTTCAGCTGAAGGAGCACATCAACATCAAAGAGATGAGAGTGCTCCTACTGGCCTTACAGGCCTTTCATCCTCCTTTCTCTCCAGGCCCCCTCAAAGTGTTTAAGGACAACATCACAGTCCTGTAGTATGTAAACAAACACGGGGGGAAAAAACTTACCTTCTCTGCAGGCTTGCTCTCAAGGTATGGGAGCCTGCGGTTCTGCATCATATGACTCTTTGTGCAGTTTATATTCTCTCAGGTCAAAATTATCTGGCAGACACTCTGAGCATGTCCTTGACTCAGCCCCATGAATGGATGCTTTGCAGGGATGTATTCCTGAACCTTGTTCACAAGTAGAGTACTCCTCAAATAGATCTTTTGCCTCCCCTCTGAACAGACAACTTTCTCAATTTTGTGCCCGAGTCCCATGTCCTCTAGTTTGGAAGGTGGATGCCCTCTCTTTTTCTTGGAAGGGGATGTTTCTATATGCATCCTAGCCCCCTTCTCATTCCAAACGTTTTGTTCAGGATTCAACAGGACAAACCCAGAATCTTTCTGGTGACTCCCTTTTGGCCAAGACAGCATTGGTTCGCTCTTCTGCATTTAGCCAAGGGCAATCTTCACAAGTCATCTCACAGAGTGGACCTACTCTCACAGGACAAAGGATCTCTGCTACATCCCCATCTGTCCACTCTTCAACTGACTCTGTGGACAATAGGATTTTGATTCCTTGCCGACTCCTTTTTTTCTGAGGACATGCCCTTTTGAGCCTGCAGCTTCAGCTTCCTTGTAACATTGCTCTTGGATGACTGTTTTGTTGTTAGCCCTTACTTCAGCCAGCTTTTAGCCTTATGGCTTATCCTCCTTTTGTGGCCTTTCACAACACAAGGGTGCCCTTGTGTAGTAATCCGTTTTTTATGCCCAAGGTGGTGAATGAATTTTCACTTAACTAATCTACTCATTTACCTACTTTTTTCCCTTCTCCACAATCTCGTAGCAAGAAGGTACTACACACCTTGGATGTGACAACTCAGATTTTATTTGGATAAGACTAAGGCTATCAGGAAATCTGATCAGCTTTTTGTTTCTTTTCTGCCCAGGTCTTTGGAGATCGCTGTTTACAAGCATCAATTTCTCCTTTGATTTCTAAAGCTATTTCTTTTGGTTCTGTTTTTCATGGGAAGTGTAAATCTCTTCCTTTCTCTGTTAAGGCTCATTCTACTAGGGCTGTGGCTTCTTTTGGTGTTTTTTTCAATGGGTTGGACACTAACTCCCTTCTTGAGGCAGCTACCTAGACGTCAGTGCATACTTTCACCAAACACTACAAGTTGGATGGAATTTCCAGAGCTAGAGCTGGTTTTACTAGTGCCATTCTTCATGGAACTTTTTTCCTGAGCTTTGGCACTCTCCCTTATGTTACGAATACTGCAACAGTAGAACAGAAGGACATAGTCTAGTTTTGTAAAATCTTACCATAAAGATAGATGTCCTTCTCTTCACATTTGCAGTATTCAATCCCTCTCTCCTACCCTCTGGACCTTTCCCTCTTCTGGATGTACTGTTAACCTCTTTTCATTTATTTTCCTTGGACTGGCATTCCTACTGGGGCATTCAGTTCTGAGGATGGTACATCTGGATGTCGCTTTTATGCCATATGTATGCAAGGAACATACATGTGATGTACAGCGTACCTTAGGTAGTAAAAGACTTTGTTATACTGGCTAGACGTCGAGCCACCCAAGGTGCCCTCCTTACCAGGTCTCCCAGGAAGCCAATTCTGCCTTCCTGGGACCTCTGTTTTGTTCATGAAAAATTGACTCAGGCTCCTTTTGAGCCTGCTGCTGCAGCTTCCTTATAACATTTTCCTTGGAAGACTACTGATGTTCATAGTGTTTCACTGTTGCAGTCATTGCACTTGGGTTATCCTGCTGGCAGGCTACCCGCAGTCGGCCTGAATTCCAAAGTCCTGGTCCGGCGTCGGTTGCTGTCACCTCTTCCCTGACGTCAGTGCGCCAGGGGTATAAAAGATGCAGTCGATGCCATTTTCTAAAGTCTTTCTTGCCGCGCGGTGCCCGAAGCAAAAGCAGTTCACAAGTGGCGGTCGGCCGACTACTGAGATTTTCAAAATCGAATTTCAGATCCGAAGTCTTCATTAAAGCTAAGTACCCCATTGGGGAAACTTTTTTCTTGCTCCAGACCGATGTCAGAAAAAGTTAACAATTGTATTTCTTGTGGGAAGCAAATACCTCCTAAGGATTTTCATTCTTACTGTATTCCTTGCCTAGGCCCTGACAACGACGTTGGTAGCCGTCGGATTTGTGCTAGATTTAACCAATGCACTAGTAAGCATTGGTACGATTTTGCCTTTCATTACTTTGGCCGAAGATTTAATTATATAATGCCATCGGAACAGTCGACGACCGGAGTTTATAAAAAGCGCAAGGAAAAGGACCGGCATCCGAGGTCCAAAACCAACGACAAGGCCTCCGCTAGGCCAGTCACCGGTTCACCGGTTCTAAGTGAGGTGCTTTCGCAGCCCCTGACGCCCGCTACCTCAGAGCCACAGGCCGCTTCCAACTCCCACGTGGAGCCGACTAGGCCTCTGGATACTTAAGGTATTGGACACTCGGAAACTATTCCCTCAGATGGGTCTGGAGCCGCTGAGCAGGTATCGGCTTCTGAGGGTGTTTTCAGACCTACACAGTTATATGTCAAGCCAATATCCACTTCAAAGGCAAAGACTAAAACAGTTCTAAAGACAAAGAAACAAGTACAGCATTCTCCTGGACAGACTTCCATGCCTAAGAAACAGATGCTTAAAATGGCCGAAGACCTAATTACTTTGATCAGGGGTTCCCATCACCCTCCTGATAAGAGGCCTAGGCAAGACACAGAATATGACTCTTCTGATCATGTTTCCATTTTCTCTGACTCCTCTTCTGATCAGGAATACTCTCTTCCTCCGTATGAGGATTCTGATGCTGAAGAATCTATCCCTTCAGCCTCTCCTCCTGAGGATTATTCTTTTGGGGAAACCCTGCATACCATGAGGGAGCATTTTCACTGGGAGAGCCAAGATTACTCAGAATATAAGAAAAGGCTCAGAGCCTTTTTTACTTCCTCAGCACAGACCTCTTGCTATTCCACCAGTCGTAGACATTGTAGATAATGTATTTTCAGAGTCCGGCCTGTCACCTGACTCTTTACCCCCTGCTCCTGTTAAGCCAGACAGATACTACAGAGTTCCAGACTCATACATTTCTTTATAAAAACCCTGCTGCTGACCCAGAAACTATTTCTCAGGGTCGCAAAGAGGTCAAGACTTCCACTGCAAAAAACCCTGTTCCCTCTGACAGGGATTCTAGGGCACTGGACAGATGGGGGAAAAGTTTACACTTCTGCTACCTTGGCTGTAAGGGCTTTAAATTGTCAGTTTCATATGCTTAAATATCAGCAATACTTAATGTCACTGCTAAAACAGAAAATGTTGACAAATTCGGAATGTTCTGATAACAATGAAATGTAGGATTTATTGCATGCAGCTGAACAAGTGGGAAAGCATACTTTGCAATGTGGTTTTGATTCACTGGAGGCCTCTTGCAAGGGCCACTGTTACAGGTTCTGTCATTAGAAGGCATGCTTGGTAAAGGAACAGAATCTGCCTGATCATGTTAAAGCAAAATTATTGGATGCTCCATTACAGCATGATACTTTGTTTGGTGTTAAGGCAGAAGAGGTGTTGAAGAAAATGGAGGATAAAGCGAAATCTATGCAGACATTTAAGGATTTCCTACAGGTACAGCCACCCAGATTTAGCAGGAACTGGCCTAAGAATTGGTCCTTTCCAGTGTCAGACAGATCACAAAGAGGCAGATACAGATGCCCTAGAGGCAGATCTCAGCCCCAAGGCTCATACAGGCCTAAACAATGGAGTGCTTCTATCTCCAAAAGCAGAGAAGACAAATCATAGCCTTATAGGAAACAGTCCCAATGACTGCCCTCTGCCAATGCCAAGCACTTATCTTTTGGCAGCACCCTTAGGGGGAAAACTAGCACTTTTTTCACAAAATTGACAGATGATCACCTAGGACAAATGAGTCTTAAATATAGTATCTCAGGGTTACAGATTCCACTTTCACACCCTTCCAAAGACAAAAGGTATGCCAGACCTGCCACACAATCAATGGGCAGAGGCACAAAAGCAAGTTTCATCCCTCATGGACATGAGGGCTATTCAGTGAGTACCACAGCAAGAGCAGGGACAAGGATTTTACTCAAGACTTTTCTTGGTACCCAGAAAGGACAAAGCCTGGAGTCCAGTACTGGACCAGTCTATTCTAAACACTTTTCTGGACGTTCCAAAATTCAAAATGTTGGCTCTGCAGCAGCTTCTGCCCATGCTGGGCAAGAAGGCTTGGCTTGTAACTTTGGACCTCAAAGAGGCATACCTGCATGTCCCAATCAGACAAACTTGCAGAAGATACCTCAGATTCATAGCTGGCTCAATGCACTACCAATTCTCTGCACTGCCCTTTGGCTTATCTACTGCGCCCATAGTCTTCACAAAATGCCTGACACCAGTAATTTCATTCTGCAGACAAAGAGGAATACAAATATATCCTTACTTGGACGACTGCCTTATTCAAGCAGAGAACAAGGACATTCTACTGAAGCAACTGGCGTTTGTAAAAAGATTACTAATTTGCCTAGGGTACACAATGAAAGAAAAGAAATCAAAACTGGTACCCTCTCAAGAGATAATAATCCTGGGTACATAACTGCCCAGATGGCTTATCTCACGCCAGACAAACAAAGGCAACTGACTTCTTACTTCGAAATGTTGGCAACAAAGACCCAGTTATCTGCAAGAAAAATTCTGCAGGCTTTGGGTTTCATGGCATCCTGCATTCTGCTAATTCCATATGCAAGACTGCATATGAGGAAACTACAATGGTATCTAAAAAGTGTTTGGACTCAACATTGCCACAGCCTGGAAACATTAATTACCCTCATTCCCTGCCTGCAACAGGAGTTTTGATGGTGGGCACAAACCTGTCACCACAACAAGGGACAGCCTTTCACTTTACCCACAGCCAGGCAGACACTAACAACATATGCATCAGATTATGCCTGGGGGGCCCATATGGCAGGAAAATGTATTCAGGGCACATGGCCCGCAAGCCAAATGCATCATCATATCAATCAAAAAGAGATGCTAGCTGTACAGAATGCCCTGACGGCCTTCAAGGATCTACTTCATCCAGGACAACTGCTGATAAAGACGGACAATACTACAGTCATGTGCTACATAAGCAATCAAAAAGGCACACATTCCTACCCCCTCTGCAGACAAGCCATGACTTTGTGGAACACAGCATTGACTTATCAAGTACACCTGCAAGCACAATTCCTGCCAGGAAAGACAAATACTCTCGCAGACGAACTAAGCAGAAACCTCATGGATCCTCATGAGTAGAAACTAGATCCACAAATCTTCAGCATGATAACACGGAAATGGGGATGCCCAGACATAGATCTATTTGCCTCCCCTCACAACTGCCAACTACAGAGATTCTGTACAAGGACTTATCACAAACAAGCATGGAAAATGGATGCCCTATCATTCAGCTGGAAAACCCTTACAGTATATGCCTTTCCTCCTCTGCCTCTCCTTCCTAAGGTACTCCTAAAGGTCAAACGAGAAGCCAAAAAATGATACTGATTGCCCCAGACTGGCCACGCCAGCACTGGTACCCAATCCTAAAGAGCTTGTCTCAAGGCCCAGCCTGGACATTGCCTCATATCCCTCATTTGCTGACCCAACAAAACAATTAGATCCTGCACAGCCAACTCAGAACCCTAAATCTGGCTGCATGGTGGATAATGTAACCAATCAGAGCACACCTCTCTCTAAAGCAGTTATGGATATTATTTTGGAGGCCAGGAGGCCCAGCACCAGAAAATCTTATGCAGAAAAATGGAAGAGATTCTGTGCTTGGAACCAGGCACAAGGAATGGACACGCTTGTACCAAATATCCCTCACATTTTACAATACCTAACTGAGATGCTGGACAAAGGCCTATCCTTCTCATCAATTAAGATCCATGCCTCTGCCATTTCAGCTCATTACAATATGGACCCTCCTATTTTTTCACATCCACTGCTAAGGCAGTACCTCAGAGGGGCCAAAACATAAGACCTCCAAAGAGAGCTCCAGTACCTGCATGAGACCTCAATTTTGTCTTGGAAAAGCTCACACTGCCTCCTTTTGAGCCAGCCAATACAGCTGACATAAAATACTTATCATGGAAAACAACTCTGCTCCTAGCAATAACTTCAGCAAGAAGAGTCTCAGAGTTACAGGCACTAATAGCTGTGGAACCTTTTATTATTTTCCATCCGGACAGGGTTTCTCTAAGGACAAATCCAACATTTATGCCTAAGGTAGTGTCCAGTGTGGCTCTTAACCAAACCATTCATTTGCCTACCTTTTATCCAAACCCACAAAATAAGGGGGAGAGACTTCTGCATTCTTTGGACATACACAGACAACTACGCTTCTACCTGGACAAAACTAAAGCTTTCAGAAAGTCTGAGCAACTCTTAGTGGCATATGCTGCAGGATCGCAGGGAAAAGCTATTTCAAAGCAGACTATTTCTAAATGGATAGGCCACTGCATTTGTTTCTGCTATTCACAACATGGCAAATCAGTGCCTAAGGGCATTAGGCCACATTCAACCAGAGCAGCAGCCACTTCAGCAGCCTTCCTCAGAGGAGTACCAACCAAGGACATTTTGGAGGCTGCAACTTGGACTTCAGTGCACACTTTTACAAAGCACTACCACTTGCCGCTTTACTCTAAATCCAGAGCAGGCTTTGCCACTGCAGTTCTGAAGGACCTCATATCCACTCCTAATTCCATTTAGGCCCAGCCACCCAACCTCAGCTTTGGGATTCAACCCAAATGTAATGACTGCAACAGTGAAACATGATGAACATAGTACAGTTGTGTACCTACCATAAATGTAGATGTTCGAGTGTATTCACTATTGCAGTCCAGGTTACCCTCCCACCATCCCCCTTTCATTGCTGGGACTTATCTGTACTTCTGTATTCTATACAACTTATGTGGTGTATTTGCTTGTAGATGAGGGTAATGTTGTTTTTACTGCATGCTTTTTTATGAGCAGTATTTTTAGCCTACCCTTTTGGGGCACCTGACATCTGGGGCAAGAAAAACTGAAGAAAATGGCGTTGGCTGCATCTTTTATATCCCTGGTGCACTGACGTCAGGGAAGAGGCGACAGCAACTGACGCCAGACCAGGACTTTGAAATTCAGGCCAACTGCGGGTAGCCTGCCAACTGCGGGTAGCCTGCCAGCAGGATAACCCAAGTGTAATGACTGCAGCAGTGAATACACTCAAACATCTACATTTATGGTAGGTACACAACTGTACTTTCTTTTATCCCTCACTTCAGCTAAGAGAATGTCTGAGCTTCATGCTCTCATGGCTGTTCCTCTCTTTTTAGTTTTTCACAGAAACGGGGTGTCTCTTTTAATTAATCCTTTTATGCCCAAGGTGGTCAAGGAGTTGGCTCTTAATCAGTCTACTAATTTGCCTGCCTGTTTTCCTTTTCTACAGTCTGCCAGTGAGAAAGTTCTTCACACCTTGGATTTGCATAGACAGCTCAGATGTTATTTAGATAAATCGAAGGTTCTTCGCAGATTTGAGCAGCTTTCTTTCCTCTCTTCCCAGATCTTTGGGTTTGGCTGTCTCTAAGCAAACCATCTCATCCTGGATTTCTGAGGCCATTTCTTTTTGCTATTATTTTCACAGTAAATGTCTTTCCTCATCAGTAAAGGCTCATTGTATCAGCGCTATTGCTTCCTCTGGTGCTTTTCTCAAGGAGCTGTATATCAATTCCATCCTTGAGGCTGCTACTTTGTCTTCTGTCCATACCTTCACTAAGCTTTACAAGTTGGATGTTGTTTCCAGGGCTAGTGCTGGCTTTGCCAGGGCTATCCTGCTTGGGTTTCTTGAGAGTTCTTCAGTGCCATCCTCCTCTTTGGTTTCATCTTGAGCTTCTGTACTCTCTCTTATATTAGGAATACTGCAACAGTGACATGGAAGGACATAGTACAGTTGTGTAAAATTTTACCATAACAGTAGATATCCTTCTCTTCTCTGTTGTGGTATTCGCTCACACCCTAACCCCTTCTGCTGTAGCCTGTTCACCTTGCCTTCCTGGCTGTTTTTTTATAATTTTTCTCTTTCTGGATATACACGTTCTTTCTTGTCTCTAAAGATATTCGGTTCTTCCTGGGACTTTTTCAGTTATGAATGTGTGCATCCATATGTCACCTTTATGCCCTGTGTCTTGCACGGGGAGCATATGTGTGATGTACGGCACCTATAAGTACGAAAGGCTTTGATATGCAGGCCGGATGTTAGGCTGTCCTTGGCCAGAGATCCCATACATTAGGAATACTGCAGTTGTGAAGAGAAGGACATCTACTATTATGGTAAGATTTTACATAACTGTACTTTGGGTCCATCTTTTATTCTAGCTGTAGTTATTTCACCATCAAGGTTCAACTAGCAGAGATCTCCCTCTAATTTCCATGTAGCTGTCAAGGGGCCATTCTGTTTCCTTACACAAGGTGTACAAAACATTTCTCAAAGGGATTTTTCTACTCGGACAACCTCTCAGATTCCCTTTCACCCTGGGATCTAAATCTGGTGCTGCAAGGTCTAATTAAACCTCCCTTTGAGCCTTTCTTTTTAGAGCAAGTAAAATTTCTTTCCTAGAGCCTTTCTTTTTAGAGCAACTAAAATTTCTTTCCTAGAAAGCAGTTTTCTTAATACCCGTCACAGCCAGGAGAATCTCAGAACTTTAAGCTTCATCTTCTTCTCCACAAAGATAGGGTTTTGCTCAGAGCTAACTAAACCTTTTATTTCAAAGGTAGCTACATAAACAAACTTATCACAACCACTACAGTTGCTTGTTTTTTTTTTTTTTTCTTGAGCTGGTCAGACAAAGGAAAGTACATTTTTTATACCCGAGATATTCATAGACATGTTTCTACCTTCACAAAACCAAATAATTCCGGAAAGACAAAGGATTATTCATTTCCTTTACACCAAATAGATTGGGACAAAAAGTATCAATGGTCTCTCTCTCTCCGTGTCTGTCAGATTGTATATCCTTCATTTATACCAGTCAGAACAAGCCATTGTCTGGTAATCCCAAAGGCATATTCCACAAGGGCTGTAGCTAAATCTTCAGTTTTCTTCTGGTCTTCTATAAGTCATATTTGTGATGCTACTGCTTGGTCATCTCTGCATACCTTTATTAGCTATTATAAACCAGACTGATTCTTAGGAACCCAAGCTTCTTTTGGTGCTGCTATCCTGAAATATGCCATGAGACCACCCAGAAAGATTGTAGCTAAGGATTCTGACCCATATGTTGTATTGGACGGACTGAGTGAACAGGGTACAAAAGTTATGTACCTACTGTAATGCTAGATCTTTTCATTCATGTCTGCTCGATATGATAGCCCTCTCACCCATCCCCCTTCTTTCTCTTGTAAGACCTGAAAGATTGTTTGATTCTCTAACAGATTATGTTTCCTAGTATTATAGTCATTGCAAGATCTTCAGGTGTCAGCTGAGATCTGAGGTAAATCAGGGAAATTTTGCATTACGGAAGGAAAAGTTCTTGGGGACCTCCTTGGGATCTAAGTTTTATTTTGGCGAAGTTAACACTTTCCCTTTTTGAACTTACAGACAACTCTTCTTTAAAAATTCTCACATGAAACACTGTTTTGCTTATTGCTGTGATTTCAGCTAGACAGGTATCTGAACTGCAGGCCTTAATGTCTGTGCAACCCTTTAGTTTTCCACAAGAATAGATAGTCTTAGAAACAACCTTTCCTTTATGCTAAAGGTTGTTTCAGAGTTTACTTTAATTCAGACTATTCATTTCCCTGTGTTCCAACCCATAAACAGAAGAGAAAGAACCCTGCATACTTTGGATATTCACAGGCATTTGAAATTTTACCTGGACAGCATTAAAGATTTTAATCTGACCAACTTTGTGTTTCTTTTGATTGGAAAAAGAAATGACAGTCTGTATCTAAACAAACCAATTCTAGATGGCTGTCTCAGGCTGTCCAGTTTAGTTACTCTCACCATAGTATGAGCCCCCTCAAAAAGTCAGAGCTCACTCTGCCAGGACTGTGGCTATTTCTGAGGCTTTTCGTTAAATGCTGGACTCTAG
>NC_056735.1:1750965936-1751029303 GCF_019279795.1 Protopterus annectens
CATAATGTGAGATGCATCATTTAGCATTTCTGCTTCTTGGTTGAAGCATTACTGTCCTGAAAAGGAATGAATGCACAGTTTTATAAATCTTAAACTACATGTTTTTTTACAGAAATGCAAATCATTTTGATGCAGCTGCATAGTCATTCTACTTTCCATACTCAGGATCCAGATTAACTCCATGTTGTGATTTTAAGAGATTAAAAACAAATACATTTCTGGTTATGACTGCAGAGAAAATATTTGAATTTTCTTCTAGCAAGTGCCATTATTCAAGTAACATTTTTCCTTTCTTTCTTTTTTGTTTTCATTAAGGCAGGAGAGCTGATTATTTCATTACCTGAAAACTGCCTCCTAACCACTGTCAAAGTACTAGAGAGCTACCTGGGTGACTACATTAAAAGGTTTGTAAACTGTATAATGCATTGCACTCTCTAAAAACTGATATTTGATGTCTTGTTACTACATTCCACCAATATCACATGTTTGGGCACTTAGCTTGTTGTGACATATTTAAAAAATGGTTTTGAAAACAATTGGAGCTGACAGAAACGTGTGATATCTCCATTCAGTATACTAGGAGCAATGATCATTATGATTATTTAAGTTTTATTAGTTAGAATCTAAACTATGCAGACTGTTGTAAATATGGTACCTTGTGCTTCTGTAAAATTCTGAGGTTTGTGTGTAAGACCAAGACTAGTTTTCCAAGAGTGCTCAGATATGTGTAATTAAAAGTAAAAAACAAAGTATTAAATTACAGTGCAATGAAAAAGTATTTGCCACCTTCCTGATTTCTTATTTTTTTGCATGTTTGTCACCCTTAAATGTTTCAGATCATCAAACAAATGTAAATGTTAGACAAAGATAACCCAAGTAAACACAAAGTGTAGTTATTTATTAAGGGAAAAAAACCTATCCAAGCCTACATGGCCCTATGTGAAAAAGTAATTGCCCCTTAAACCTAATAACTGGTTCTGCCAGCCTTAGCAGCAACAACTGCAGTCAAGCTGCGATAACTGGCACTGAGTCTTTCACAACACTGTTGAGGAATTTTGGCCCACTCTTATTTGCAGAATTGTTTTAATTCAGCCATACTGGAGGGTTTCCGAGCATGAACCGCCTTTTTAAGGTCATGTCACAGGATCTCAACTGGATTCAAGTCCGGACATTGACTAGGCCACTCCAAAAATAGAAGTTATG
This sequence comes from Protopterus annectens, assembly GCF_019279795.1. Classification (NCBI taxonomy): domain Eukaryota; kingdom Metazoa; phylum Chordata; order Ceratodontiformes; family Protopteridae; genus Protopterus; species Protopterus annectens. Next base: position 1,750,967,140 of record NC_056735.1, read on the forward strand.
TACTCACCATAATGTTCCATCTGAGTAGATACTTCATTTGTCTGCAACCTGTGGGATTCGGATCCGACCGGCAGCTTTCCAAGCTTCAAGATCCGAGCTCCTAGCTCCTCCCCCCTACCCGTAATCCCTTGCTACCAACCACATTACCTCAGATCGGTTATTTTGCCCTATAAGCTAAAGACGGAGAGAATTCTCCACAGGACAATATTTTACCGAGGTTCGAGGGATGGCAGGGGGGGTCGGTTGCAGACAAATGAAGTATCTACTCAGATGGAACGTTATGGTGAGTACATAACTTCTATATCTGAAGTAGTTACTTCATTTGATCTGCAACCTGTGGGACAGAGTCCCCAGCTTACCTAAAGGCCCTGGGTGGTCCCTACGGAAGGATATTCCGAAGCACCACGGAGCCAAAGGAAGCCCTACTTCTGGAGATCATGTCCAGTTTGTAATGAGAAATGAACGTATGGGAAGAGGACCAGGTAGCCGCTGAACAAATATCGTCAACTGGAACTCTAGACCAAAATGCTGTTGAGGTAGCCACAGACCTGGTAGAGTGTGCCCGGATGGCAACCGGAGCTGGTCTCCCAATTGAAATGTATGCCTGTCTGATACATTGAGAAATCCAATTTGCTACTGTTGCCTTAGAAATTGGTTTGCCCATGGCTGATCTAGCATAAGAAACAAACAACTGGTCTGACTTGCGGAAATCTTTAGTCCTGTGCAAGTAAAAACGCAGTTGCCTGTGTACATCCAATTTGTGCAATGTGTATTCACCTTTGTTTTGGAAGCTAGGAAAGAAAACAGGGAGGTTAATAGATTGATTAATGTTAGATTCTGTGGCTACCTTAGGAAGAAAAGAAGGATTAGTCCTGAGGGCAACCCTATCTTTGTGAAAAATAAGGTATGGATACTTAATGCACAAGGCTTGTAGCTCTGATACCCGCTTGGCGGAGGTAATTGCTACCAAGAAGGCTGTCTTCCAAGATAAGAACTTTAATGGCGCAGAGGCCGCAGGTTCGAAAGGTGGTCCCGTTAATGCTTGTAATACCAGGGTAAGATCCCATGGAGGCATAGCCGGTTTAATGGGAGGCTTTAAGAGGAACATGCCTTTTAGAAAGGCTTTGCATATTTTAACTGAAGCCAAAGAACCTATGCCATCTCCCACATGATAATGGGAGATGGCAGCAAGTTGAACTTTAATGGTGGATGCGCTAGCTCCCTGCTCAAAAAGGAGGGATAGAAAGTCCAGAATGTTGGGAATAGGAACCGTAAAGGGGTCTAATCCCTTATCCTTTGCCCAGATGGAAAAACGTTTCCATTTACTGTTGTAGAGTTTTCTGGTGGATGGCTTATGAGCTGCCACGAGAATAGCCTTGACTGGGGAAGAGATACCGGGAGTCCTTGCTATTAATGGAACTGGATCAGCCAGGCTGTGAGCCGGAGGCTGACCAGGTTTGGAGTGTGGCATCTCGTCGGATGCGAGATTAGGTCTGGTTTGGGATCCAGAATCCAAGGGGGAGCCACACTGTGAGACTGCAGAAAGGGGAACCAGACTTGTCGAGGCCAGAATGGGGCAATGAGAATCACTTTGCTTCCCAACCGACAGGCTTTCTGGATGAATTTCATCAGAGGAAGAGGAGGATATGCATAAAGAAGACCGGGCGGCCAAGCATGAACCAGGGCGTCTCTGGGAGATTCCCCTTTGGGGGGAACTATCGCGAAGTACTCGCTGCATTTTGCGTTTAGGGGAGAAGCAAAAAGGTCGCAGCGAGGTTGACCCCATTTGTGGAATATCTGTTTCGCGACCGAGGGATTCAGAGACCACTCATAAGGGCTGAGAAACACCCGACTTAGGCTGTCTGCTAATATGTTGGTCCGTCCCGGAATGTGCGTTGCTATCAGAAAGCGGTTGGTGGAAATCGCCCATTCCCACACTCTCATGGCTTCTCGACACAGGGGGTAAGACCTGGTCCCTTCCTGTTTGTTGCTGTACCATACCACGGACATGTTGTCCGTGTGGATTGCAATAGTCCCCAGAGGTAGAAGGTGATAGAGAGCTTGCAACGCCAATAGCACTGCCCTCATCTCTAGGACATTGATATGCAATGCAGTCTCTAGAGGAGTCCACGTTCCTTGGACTGACTTCCCTGCATAATGCCCACCCCACCCGAGGCAGGAAGCGTCTGTGGTCAACGTGGCTTCGACTGGGGGAATCACAAAGGGTCTCCCTTCTTTGAGATCTTCTGCCTGCAGCCACCAAAGTAGGGAGTCCCTGCATGCACTGCTCAGGGGAATCGGCATGTCCAAAGGATGGGTCAACAGAGACCATTGGACCTGGAGAGTCCACTGTAATACACGCATCCGCAGACGGGCATGGAGAGAAAGGCCGATTGCCGCCGACATAGATCCTAACGCCCTCAGGACTAATTCTGCTGGGGGGGGTTGGGATCTGAAGAATATCCAAGACTTGGCGGTACAAACTGTTTATTCTGGTTGGTGTGAGGACCACTCTGGAGATTTGAGTATCCAATCTGGCCCCTATGAAATCTAGGGCTTGAGATGGGCACAGGCAGGATTTCTTCAAATTGACTGAAATGCCCAATTGAGCAAACAGAGATAGGGCATAGTCTCTCGCTGTAACCAGAAGATGCCTGTTGGGGGCGGTGAGGAGCCAATCGTCCAGGTAAGGGAACACCTGAATGCCCTGGAGTCTCAGGTGGGCTGCTACCACTGCCATGACTTTGGTAAACACTCTGGGGGCTGAGGTTAGGCCAAATGGAAGAACCCTGAACTGATAATGACTGGCTCCTAGCCGGAAGCGGAGAAATCACCTGGACCGTCTGTCCATTAGTATATGGTAGTACGCGTCCTTGAGATCCAACGAGCACATCCAGTCGTTCTCCTGCAGAAGGGGGAGAATAGATTGAAGAGTGACCATCCTGAACTTTTCCTTGGGTATAAACAGGTTCAAGGATGAAAGGTCTAGAATGGATCTGAGGTCCCCAGTTTTCTTTGGCACCAAGAAGAACCTGGAGTAATAACCCGATCCGGACTGATCTGGGGGGATGGGCTGGATGGCTCTTTTTCTTAGCAACTCTGAAATTTCTTGAGTTGCGGACTCCCTTTGAATGGGGTGGAACATCGGGGAGATGTTTGGGCTTGGGGGGGGGGTTGCAAGAACGGAATTGTGTAACCTCTGGATATTATCTGGAGCACCCATCGATCATTTGTAATTGACTCCCAGCTTGATAGGTGCTCCGATAGTCGCCCCCCGACTGCCTCCAGAGAGGGGCAGTCGGGCAAGCCTTCAGGGCTGTTGTGCGGGTCCCTCCGAGAAGGGTTCTCTAGACCCAAAGTTACGCGGGCCCCCTCTGCCTCTGGGCCGGCATCCACCTTGTCCTCCTCTGCCTCTAGAGGACGAGTTGTCCGCAGCAGGACGGGATTGCTGAGATTTCCGGAACCACAGCTTCTTTTGCCCCCTCTGATTCCTGGAGAAGGATCTTTGGGGGTTCGAGAAGCGGACTCCGGCCGACAGCGTCTTCCCATCCTTTTCGCTTTGGACTAGCGTGTCGCGAACCGATGAGCCAAATAAGGCCGAACCATCGTAAGGGGCGTTCGCGAAGGACGCCTTGAAGGGATCCGTGAAATCGCAGAGGCTGAGCCAGGAGTGCTGTCGCAAAACTACTCCCGCTCCGCTAGCTCTAGCGGCTCCTTCCGTGGCATGAGAAAGAAGCCGCATAGATGTGTTTGATATGGACTTTAGAGTGGCCATTCGGGTCTCAAAAACCTTTTTGTCTGAGACCGAGATGGACTCCGGAGGGGCTGCAGCGTATTCCTTAATTGTCATGCTGTAGCCTGATAGTGTGTGCCATGTAGTTCAGCGACCTTATAGCAAAGGTTGCTGAAGCAAACATTCGCTTCCCAATACGGTCCAAAGCCCGGGACTCCTTGTCCGGCGGATGGACCGAAGAACTTTCTTGGGCAAGTTCTTTCTTAGTGGCAGCCGCCACCAACATAGCATCCACTGGTGCGCCTTTTGACCACGAAGGTCTATCAGAGGGAGGGCTGAGGACCTTATCCGGGCGTCTATGGATAGGCTCCACGGTGTTGGGCTCCTTCCAAGCCCTGGTGGTAATTAGGTCCACCAAGGGGTCGGCTGGGGGGGACACCCAGGAGGTAGATGGGCCTGCCTCAAAGGCCTCCAGAAATACGGACTCGTCCATGGAGGGCTTTTGGGCCGACCACCCCCCTCTTATACGCAACATCTCCATGATGTCTCCAAATGAGACATCTTCAGGGGTTGACCTTGGGGAACCCTCCGTATCCTCCAAATCCGTATCCGTGGTAATGGACTTGGGGGAGTCCAGGTGCCTCCTTTTGCACTGGTGCTTCCGAGGCACCTCTTCGGAGGGGCTGTCCGAAGAGGGCTCGTCCACCGGTTGGTGTTCCTCCCTGGGAACTAACTGGAGGCTTTGGGCAGGCTGTCCCGATGGACGAATGAGCGAAGACAGACCCTGATACAGTGGGGGCATGGGCGGATCCGAAGGCCCAGTCGGGGACCTGGATGACCTCGACAGTGCCCTCTCCACTACCTCAAAGGCCGAAGGAGATTCACCATCACCAGCCTGAGAAAGTAACCTCCTCGGCTCCGAGGTAAGGATCAGGGTCGGAGCCGAAGCAATCGGATCCAAGGCAGTGTTGCGCTCCGGCCCCATCGGCGCCGAAGACACAACCACTCCCTCGGATCCGATGCTCAACCCTCGGCCCCGAGAGCTTGGATCCGTTAAGCTCGAAGGCATAGTCGGCGTCGAAGACACTATCCCTGTCGGCGCCGACGTATCCCCGGATCCGAAAGGGCCTGGATCCGAAAATTCCGAGACCCTATAACGGGTCGGAGAAGGAGCTATCGGGGCAAACATGGGTGCTGCACTCCCTCCCAAGGGGGGGAGGCAAGAGCATCCCCATCTGCATCTGGGTCTGCAAAAATCTTCGCATCATCCGATCCATGTCTGCTTCGGAGATGCTTCTGGTAGACCGCGAAGAGGTAGTCGAAGCAGGCCGGGAAGGCCGCCTCGAAGACCTCGAGGGAGACCTATCCTCCTCCTCTGGCTCCGAGGAAAAGGAAGGTGAACGGAGCCGAGAGGACAAGGATCTGGAGACCCTCTCAGGAGATTTCAAAATCTTTTCAGGCGGAGCCGAGGGATGAGACTCGGCCCGCCTCTTAGAAATATGACCCTCTCTCTCTCTGTGTTTCTTCTTCTCCCTGTGGGAAGAAGAACCAGACTCCACAGAGCTAGTACCCGATAAGGGAGGTTGAGTCCCGGGTACAGCTGAGGGAGTAGCCGGCGCTGAAGCTACCAGAGTAGCCTGGATCCGGCTAGGAGAGGAAGAAGAAGCTGATTCCTGAGGGAGTTTTCCCACCAGGATCAGCTTGTTCTTCCTGTCCCTAAGTGCCCGAGGATTAAAGGCCGCACAAATCTGGCAGGCCTCTGACAAATGTGCTGCCCCCAGACACAAAACACACTGAGTGTGGCCATCAGCTGGGGAAAGCTTATGGCCACAGTCAGTACACTTAGAAAATATAGCTTTTGCTTCAGCCATAACTCTCTCACACACACACCCAAACACTAAGGGGGGGAGGGGAGAGACAAAATTTAAAACTAAGGAGAAAAGTTTTTTTTTTTTTTTTTTTTTAAAACGTGGGTAAGATTAGATAAACGCTAAAAACAACACAAACACACAATTTAAACTAGAAACTAGCTTTTAGAAAAAGGAACAATCTCACCAGGCCAGGAGCTCTTCACTGAGAAGCAACTGTCTTTAGCCGCGGCAAAAAACGATCTGGGGTAATGTGGTTGGTAGCAAGGGATTATGGGTAGGGGGAAGAGCTAGGAGCTCGGATCTGGAAGCTTGGAAAGCTGCCGGTCAGATCCAAGGTCGGATCTGAATCCCACAGGTTGCAGATCAAATGAAGTAACTACTTCAGATCCTTCATTTTGTTTTTTTAAGCCATTCAGAGGTGGACTTGATGGTGTGTTTTGGATCATTGTCCTGCTGCAGAACCCAAGTGCGCTTCAGCTTGAGGTCATGAACTGATGGCCGGACATTCTCCTTCAGGAGTTTTTTGGTGGAGAGCAGACTTCATGGTTTCCATCAATCACAGCAAGTCGTCCAGGTCCAGAAGCAGCAAACCATCCCCAGACCATCACACTACCACCACCATGTTTGACTGTTGGCATGATGTTCTTTTTCTGAAATGCTGTGTTAGTTTTACGCCAGATGTAACCTCCCCAAAAAGTTAAACTTTTGTTTCATCAGTCCACAGAATATTTTCCCAAAAGTCTTGCGGATCATCAAGATGTTTTTTGGCAAACGTGAGACGAGCCTTTGTTCTTTTTGGTCAGCAGTGGTTTTCGCCTTGGAACTCTCTTTCTTATGGTTGAGTTATGAACACTGACCTTAACTGAGGCAAGTGAGGCCTGCAGTTCTCCTGGGAAGGTTCGCCACTGTTCCATGTTTTCTCCATTTGTGTATAATGGCTCTCACCATGGTTCGCTGGAGTCCTAAAGCTTTAGAAATGGCTTTGTAACCTTTTCCAGACTGATAGATGTCAATTACTTTGTTTCTCATCTGTTACGGAATTTCTTTAGATTGCGGCATGAATTTCTTTAGAGCACGGCATGATGTCTTCCTTTTTGGGATCTTTTGGCCTACTTCACTTTGTCTGACAGGTTCTATTTAAGTGATCTCTTGATTTAACAGGTCTGGCAGTAATTAAGCCTGGGTGTGGCTAGTGAAATTGAACTCCGCTTTCCAAAAAATGTGATTAACCTCAGTTACTTCATGATTTAACAAGGGGAGCAATTACTTTTTCACATAGGGCCATGTAGGTTTGGATATTTATTTTTCCTTAAATAAAATCATCACTTAACTGCATTTTGTGCTTACTTGAGTTATCTTTGTCTAATATTTGTCTAATATTTACATTTGTTTGATGGTCTGAAATATTTGAGTGTGACAAACATGCAAACAAAATAAGAAATCAGGAAGGGGGAAAATACTTTTTCATTGCACTGTATATCTGACAATGTAGTGATTTCCTTTTGTGACAAGAAACTGTACTGCTTATTTTTACCCTTGTGGGCTATTTTAAACCTAGCCAATTTCCCTTCGAGATGAGAATCAAGCACTGTACACTGTGTCTATAAGCTAAATACTTTAACCATTATGGATCCCACAACTGCATGATGTTCTTCTTTCTCACTGTTGCAGTAGCTTATGGGTAGTGACCTGCCAGGATACAGTACCTGGCCAGCTTGCCAAATCTTTAATTCCCCTCCCTCTTACCCACTCTGGCTGCTGACAGGCTGCACCCTGTATGGAGGGAAGAATATCATCAGCCAGGTGAGGTAACTATTCAGCTTCCTGCCATCTTGAGAAGAATCTCTCTGGCTGCAGAGAGGAAGACCCACATTTGGGGACCCCTTCCTCTCATAAATGTGTTGTATTGAAGACTTCTTACAGATCTACCTTAGTGTGTGTGTGTGTGTGTGTGTGTGTGTGTGTGTGTGTGTGTGTGTGTGTGTGTGTGAGGATTTAGTAAAGTGCGATGGGCACAGTAAATGTGCCTTGTCTGATTGCTCTAACCTGGAGAGCAGTCATAGCACAGCCAGCTTTGCTTCAGATGTTGCCTGGTAAAGTTTTTAAAGGAGGCTTTAGAGGATGTATTTTGTATGCTAATGGGGAGGGTGTTCCATTTTTTAGCAACTGTAGTACTATATAGTAAGTCTCCAAAGCTATTGTTGCTGTTGTTGACTTCTAGTAATAGTTTGTTTGATGATCGAAGAGGCCTAGTGGCTTTGTGCTATTGTACTAGGTTTTTGAGGGCAGGACACTTATTAGGTAAGTAATAGATAAAGTGACAGAGGCAGAGTTGATTATAAGTTAGTAGGTTGGGCAGTTCAAGCCAGTGGACCGGGTGCTGAGCAATACATTGATGGGATCTATATGGGCAGTTTGCAGCAAAGCGGGCAATTCTGTTGTAGCAGGCTTCCATTCTGCTTAGGCCAGTTTTGTTGAGATTAGTTAGAATGGGGGATGCATAGAGTAGGGTGGATAGAAGTTGAGAGCGAGCAATGGCGGATCTCGTATTGTTGGTGAGAAATGGTTTAATGGGGTACAGTGATCCCAGTTTGGCATGTACTTTTTTATAGTTAAGTTGAGATGTCTGTCGAATTTTAGGTAGCAGTCTATGGTTATTCCTAGTAGCTTAGCCTGTGCCACTGGCGTGATTGGAGTAGAGTTTGCAGAATCGATGGTGAATTGACTGCTGTTTGGATTTTTATTAGAACTATTTATGATCATTAATTGTGTTTTCTTAGCATTGAGGATAAGTTGGGCTTTGGTAAGGTAATTTTCGGGTCTATATTAGAACACCGAAGTTTCAAAAGTTAGAGTGTTCTAATATCGACCCGTTTTCAGAGAATGCTGAAAATATCGAAGAAACAGAAAACCAATTTTTTTCCTAGGGAAAGAATTCTGTTGTCCGTTTCTGCTGCTTTGGTATTTTCAGCGCTGTGGTGGAAAGTTACGGGTCGGGTTCAGGTAAGTGTGCGATTGTGTGGACGTGAGGGTTAGGGCGGGTTAGGTGAGTTAGGGTTAGGGCGCAGGTCAGGTAAGTGTGCGATTGTGTGGACGTGAGGGTTAGGGTGGGGTAGGTGAGTTAGGGTTAGGGCGCAGGTGAGGTGACTGTGCGATAGTGACAGACCTTAGGGTTAGGATTTGGGTTAAGGTAAGTGGATAGTTAGTGGTGTATGTATAGTTTAGCGTAGGGTTAGGTGTAAGAGTTTAGGTGTATGTGTGTGGATTGCTGTTTGGTGTGCTTGTGTTGTGTGTATGTGTTTTGGAACAGCAATTTTTTTCCCTAGGAAAAAATTTGCTGTTCTGTATGTTCGATGTTTTAAATTTTCGATGACTAGGGTTCGATATTAGAACACTCGAAGTTTTGAAACTTCGGTGTTCTAATATAGACCCTAATTTTCTACATCAGAGAATGCTAATTGAGTTGTTTGCAGGAGGGTGGGAGTATTTTGTGCAGCACAGATTAAGGTAGTATCATCTGCGTATTGAATAACAAGAGGTATGCTGTGTGGAGGTATGGAGGTCATTTGTGAAAATTGTGAAAAGTAGTGGCCCTAAGGTAGACCCCTGGGAGACACCTGTATTTATGGGTAACTGGTGAGAGAGAATTTTCCCATTTCACAGCCTGGTACCTCTATTAAGTAGCTATGGAACCAGGTTAGTGTGGACTCTGATAAGTTATATTTGTTTAGTTTATTTAGCAGGATTTGGTGGGATGCTGTGTCAAATGCTTTGGACATATCCAGAAAAGAGAATTGACACAAGCAGACCTTTATTTTTGAGTTGATTTATTGTGTCTGTGAAGCAGAGGAGGGCTGTTGTGGTACTATGGGCGGGTCTGAAACCGTTTTGAGTAGGGGACAGAATATTGTTGTCTATGAGGTATTTTAGAACTTGGGTATGAATGCATTTTTCTAAGATTTTAGCCAGGGGAAGAGTATTGCAATGGGCCTATAGTTATTGAGTTCAGTGGAGGTTCCCCCTTTGTGAATGGGAGAAAAATGGGATATTTTCCAAAGTTTAGGAATGTAATTTTCAGCAATAGATACGATGTTCATCGTGCATACAGCTGCAGTCATAACAGATGGGTTTTCTTGCCGTCAGGTGGGTCCTCGGTCGGCCAAATTCCTTTCAAAAAATCCACTTTCAAAAGGATTAAAGGTTATTTGAGAGATATGTTTCTAGCTGGGAAGATTGATCTTGATTTATATAACTTTTTGGATATTTCGTTTCCAAAAGTACCTGTTATGTTTGGAATTCCCAAGATCCATAAAGATCTTGGGACTCCACCAATGAGAGCGTTAGTAGATGGAAGATCGTCTATGACCCACCCTTGTGCTAGTCTTGTAGATCATATTCTGGCTAAATACATTAAAAATATCCCAGTTGTATGTAAGGATTCTTGGTCTTTTCTCAGTAATATTAATAACATCACATTCGATAATTCCAACAATTTTCTTACTATAGACGTAGTCGATCTTTATACTTCCATTCCCCATCAGGAAGCTATTGAGTGGATAGCGTTAATGTTACGTGACCTTGAGGCTGCTGAAAATGAAATTGACTTTGTTACAGAACTACTTGATATAGTTCTTAGTTCTAATTTTTTCATTTTTGACAATAAATATTATCTCCAAAAACAAGGAGTAGCCATGGGTTCTCCATGCGGTGCAAGCGTCGCTAACTTGTTTATGGCTTATTGGGAAAACTAGTTTATTTTAGTAAATTCTGCATTTAAAAATCATCTTCGCTTGTACACGCGTTTTGTTGATGATATTTTTATCTTATTCCATGGCGATGCTTTAGAAGCAGAAACCCTAGTACACTACATGAATCAGACAACAAGTTTCCTCAAGTTCACTTACCATTTTTCCACTGATGAAATCGACTATTTAGATGTGAAATTGACCAAGGACACAACTGGTAGAAAGTATCTATCTTCGGTTTTTCGAAAATCTACCTATTGTAATTCTTTACTTCACTATACTAGCTCACATCCATTCAAGCAGAAGCGATCAATAGTGAAGGGACAGCTAGTGAGAGCTGTTCGTATGTGTAATACGATTTAATCCTAAGCATTTTACCAGAGTTTTGGTGGATATTGGTTTGGTTGTTACTTTTTGGTTGCTTCCATCTTGTGCCTTGGATTTTCTTTGTTTTCCTACTCGTATCCTGGTTCAGTATTTTAGAACTTGGGTATGAATGCATTTTTCTAAGATTTTAGCCAGGGGAAGAGTATTGCAATGGGCCTATAGTTATTGAGTTCAGTGGAGGTTCCACCTTTGTGAATGGGAGAAAAATGGGATATTTTCCAAAGTTTAGGAACGTAATTTTCAGCAATAGATACGATGTTCATCGTGCATACAGCTGCAGTCATAACAGATGGGTTTTCCTGCCGTCAGGCGGGTCCTCGGTCGGCCAAATTCCAAAGTCTAGGTCCGGCGTCGGATGTCGTCGCTTCTTCCCTGTCAGTGCGACAGGGGTATAAAAGAACCAGCCAACGCCATTTTCTCCAGTCTTTCTTGCCGTGCGGTGCCCGAAGCAGAAGCAGTTCGCAAGTGCCGGTCGGCCAGCTCCTGAGATTACGAATATTTTTCAACCAAAGTCTTCTTGAAAGCTAAGTACCCCGTTGGGGAAACTTTTCTTGCCTCAGACCGATGTCAGACAAAGTTAATAATTGCATTTCATGTGGGAAGCAAATACCGCATAAGGATTTCCATTCCCTCTGCATTCCTTGCTTAGGCCCAGACCACGACGTCTCGGCCTGTCGTTTTTGTGCTATATTCAACAGACGCACTATTAAGCGTCGGGCGGAGTTCGCCCAACACTATTTTGGCAAAAAGTTTAATTACATGATGTCGTCGGATAATCCGACTCCAGTTTTGAGTAAAAGACTCAAAGATAAGAACCGACATACGAGGTCCGCGACTTCTACCGACATCACGCTAAAGCCGACTACTGGTGCTCCGGTTCTCAGCGAGGCGCCTACGCAGCCCCTGACTACCGATGACACTTCATTAGTGGTGTCTTCTGTGTCCAAGGTTACAGGCTCTTCGGCCCATGCCCCGACTACAGATACCGAAGCCACTCTTGGCGGGGAAACTCAGAGTTTAGACAGGCCTGCCACCTCTCAAGGTGCATTCAGGCCTTCTTCTTTTTTTTCCATTAAGGCTTTCACTAAATCTAAAGCAGCCATGCATTCTAAAAGACAAGCTCCACAGGGCCCCTCTCAAGGCCCCATGCCTAAAAAGCAGATGCTCACAATGGCTGAGGATTTGATTACTCTTATCAGGGGTTCCCAACCCCCCTCGGACAAAAGGCCCAGAGTGGAGGAAGAATACCCTTCCTCGGACCAGGCCTCCATTACTTCAGAACATTCTGAAGACCAGCAACATTCATACTCCCCTTTTGAAGATTCTGATGCAGAGGAGTCCATTCCCTCTGTCTCACCCCCCAGAGGACTACTCTTTTGGGGAAACCTTGCATACCTTGAGGGAACACTTCCACTGGGAAGGCCAAGATTACTCAGACTCCAAGAAAAGGCACAGGGATTTCATCTTGCTCCCCCAGCACAGGCCTCTGGCTATCCCTCCTGTCTTAGACATACTAGATGATGTGTATTCAGAGGCCAGCCTCAACCCAGATTCTTTACCTCCAGCTCCAGTCAAGCCTGACAGGTATTACCGGGTTCCTGATTCACACCAATTCCTATGCAAAAGCCATGCGGCTGACCCAGAAACCATTTCACAGGGTCCCAAGGGAATTAAGGCCTCCACTGCCAAAAATCCGTTACCTTCAGAGAGAGATTCCAGTGCTTTAGAAAGGTGGGGGGGGAAGGTATACACCTCGGCCACCTTAACCATGCGGGCATTAAACTGTCAGTTCCATATGTTAAAGTATTAACAGTTTTTGTTATCTCAGTTGAAAAGTAAAATGTCACAACCTGAACAACCAGACTTGAAGGAGTTGCAGGATTTGTTGCATAGTGCAGAGCAAGTGGGTAAACATACCTTGCAATGTGGTTTTGTTGCTTTAGAGGCCTCATGTAGAGCTGCTGTTACAGGATCAGTTATACGTAGACATGCTTGGCTCAAAGAGCAAACCTTACCAGATCATGTCAAAGCTAAATTACTAGATGCACCTCTTCAAAAAGATGTATTGTCTGGTGTTAAAGCTGAGGAGGTATTAAAGAAAATGGAGGAAAAGGCAAAATCAATGCAAACAGTGAAAAATTTCCTACAGGTACAACCTCCACGTTTCAGTAGAAACTGGCCTTCAAAAAATTGGCCCTTTCCAGCCACGGACAGACCTCAAAGAGGTAGATACAGGCGCCCGAGGGGTAGAGGGCAATCTCAAGGATCATTTAGAGGCAGACAATGGCAAGCACCTACACCAAGAGGTGGTGAGGATAGTTCACAGCCATTCAAAAAGCAGAACCAATGACTTTCCCCTTTGCATGCCAAGCAAGGCTCAATTGGCAGCACCTTTAGGCGGAAAACTGGTGTTATTTTCGAAAAATTGGCATATTGTCACAAAAGACAAATGGATCTTGGACATTATAGACAGAGGCTACAGATTCCACTTTCACACCCTTCCAAAAATGAGAGGCATGCCAAACCTGCCACACAATCATAGGGCAGAGGCACAAAAACAAATTTCAGATCTCATGGACATGAAAGCTATTCAAGAGGTACCTGCACAAGAACAGGGTCAAGGTTTTTATTCCAGACTATTCCTGGTACCAAGGAAGGGCAAAGATTGGAGACCTATTTTGGACCTATCCATCCTAAACACATATTTACTCGTACCAAAATTCAAGATGCTCACTTTACAGCAGCTTCTTCCCATGCTGGGCAAGGAGTCTTGGCTGGTAACATTGGACCTCAAGGAGGCATACTTGCATGTCCCAATCAGACAAGATTGCAGAAGATACCTCAGATTTCTTGCAGGTTCAACCCATTATCAATTCTCTGCATTGCCCTTTGGCTTATCTACTGCGCCCAGAGTGTTCACGAAATGCCTGGCATCAGTAATTGCCTTCTGCAGACTTCAAGGGATACAGATATACCCATATTTGGACGACTGCCTGATCCAAGCAGACAGCAAACACATACTTATGAAACATCTGGCATTTGTAATAATGTTGTTGAATTCTCTGGGATACACAGTCAACAAAAAGAAATCAAGACTAATACCCTCTCAAACAATAATTTTCCTGGGTGCCAGCTTGAATACAAACACCCAGATGGCCTACCTCACGCCAGAGAAACAAGGGCAACTAACTCATTACTTCAGAAAACTGGCAACCTTCACCAGGCTGACTGCAAGGAAAATCCTGCAGGCCCTGGGATTCATGGCATCTTGCATCCTACTAATCCCATGTGCAAAGCTGCATATGAGGAAACTTCAGTGGTACCTAAAAAACTTATGGTCTCAACACAGCCACAGTTTGGAAACAATTATACCACTGATTCCATGTCTTCAAAAGGAATTTCTGTGGTGGGCTCAAGCATGCCAAAGAAACATAGGTCTACCATTCTGTAAGCCTCAAGCAAATCAAGTCATCAAAACAGACGCCTCGGACTACGCCTGGGGGGGCGCACATGACAGATCGGTGCATTCAGGGCAAATGGTGGGCAAAGGGAGGGTGGCCTAATGGTTAAGGTGTTTGCCTTACAAACACAAGGTGCTGGGTTTGAGTCCCACAAGGGATAATTGGCTAAGCTTAAAAATGGCTCGCAAGGGCAGTTAGCTTAGTACTAATCTATGATCTATGGTCCCAAAAAGAAAAACACCTACACATCAATCAAAAGGAAATGCTAGCAGTAATAAATGCTATTATGGCTTTCAAAGACCTACTGCATCCAGACCAGCTATTGATAAGGACAGACAACACCACAGTGATGTGGTACATAAACAAACAGGGAGGAACCCATTCATACCCCCTATGCAGGCTAGCCATGTCTCTTTGGAATATGGCTCTGGAATCACAAATCCAACTTCAAGCACAGTTTCTGCCAGGCAAGGAAAACACGCTGGCAGACAACCTAAGCAGAAATATGACAGATCCACACGAATGGAAGTTGCATCCTCGAGTTTTTACAAAGATAATTCAAGCATGGGGAAGGCCAGACATAGATCTCTTTGCCACCCACAGAAATTACCAATTGACAAAATTCTGCTCAAGGACCTTTCATCCACAGGCCTGGAAAGTGGATGCACTCTCTTTCAGTTGGACAAAAATGACAGTTTATGCCTTTCCACCTCTTCCTCTGCTGCCCAAAGTTCTATTAAAAGCCAGAGCAGACAGACCAAAGATGATTCTCATTGCTCCCGGCTGGCCAAGACAACACTGGTACCCACTCCTGAGGAGCCTGACGCATTCCCCACCATGGATCCTTCCTCTAATGCCTCTTCTACTGACTCAGCACAACTTCAGAACTCTTCACAGTCAGCTGAAAACACTCAATTTAGCCGCATGGAGGATTCCTTAAATTCACAACAGACCCTACTCTCCAAGGAGGTGCAGGATGTCATTCTGGAGGCCAGAAGGCCTTCTACTAGAAAAGCCTACTCCGCAAAATGGAAACGGTTTTGTGCCTGGAATCAGAAAAAGGGTCAGAATCCTGAAATACTGAATTTACCTCAAATATTACAGTACCTAGCTGAGATGCTAAACAGTGGACTTTCATTCTCCTCCATCAAAATCCATGCCTCAGCCATTTCTGCAGAATACAACACTGATCCTCCTTTATTCTCTCACCCTCTCTTAAGACAGTTCCTCAGAGGGGCTAAGAATATAAAACCCCCAAGGAAGCAACCAGTACCTGCTTGGGACCTCAATTTAATTCTAGAAAAACTGACCCTGCCTCCTTTTGAGCTAGCTGCTTCAACAGAACTGCAATATTTGTCATGGAAAACAGCCTTCCTTCTGGCTATCACCTCAGCATGCAGGGTTTCGGAACTACAAGCCCTCATGGCTGTGCAGCCTTTCATCATTTTCCATCAGGACAGAGTTTCCTTATGGACCAACCCTTCTTTTATGCCAAAGGTAGTATCCAGGGTAGCCTTGAATCAGGCTATCCACTTACCTACCTTTTACCCTAACCCACAAAACAAAGGGGAGAGACTACTACATTCCTTGGACATTCACAGACAGCTCCGTTACTATTTGGACAGAACAAAGCCTTTCAGAAAATCAGAGCAACTCTTTGTGTCCTATGCTACAGGTGCTCAAGGGAAGCCTATTTCCAAACAGACAATCTCAAAATGGATAGCCCACTGCATTCGCTTTTGTTACTCTTTTCATGGTAAAACTGTACCTACAGGCATCAGATCTCACTCCACAAGGGCCACAACTACCTCTGCAGCTTTCCTCAGGGGGGTTCCTACCACAGATATTTTGGAAGCAGTCACTTGGAGTTCTGTACATACTTTCTCCAAGCACTATCACCTACCATTATACTCCAAATCTTGCAGGGCATCCTGGCTCCTCCTAGTTCCACTTAGTGCCTACCACCCCTTTTTTAGCTTTGGGATTCTACCCATCTGTTATGACTGCAGCTGTATGCACGATGAACATAGTACAGTTTTGTACCTACCATAAATGTAGATGTTCGAGTGCTAATACAGCTGCAGTCCAGGTTTCCCTCCCTCCTTCCCCTCTTGGGACAGGCCTAATGGCTAACACCTCCTCATACAACATGATTGGGGTATTCTTTTATGGTGTATTTGCTTGCAAGTACTGTTTTTTGTTTTTATTGCATTGCATTATTACATAAATTTATGTTTTGCCTTCCTTCTGGGGGCACCTGACATCTGGGGCAAGAAAAACTGAAGAAAATGGCGTCGGCTGGTTTTTTTATACCCCTGTCGCACTGACGTCAGGGAAGAAGCGACGACATCCGACGCTGGACCTAGACTTTGGAATTCGGCCGACCGAGGACCCGCCTGACAGGAGGAAAACCCATCTGTTATGACTGCAGCTGTATTAGCACTCGAATATCTACATTTATGGTAGGTACAAAACTATACTTTTATGATAGTGGAGATTGGGATTGCAATAGCATCTGCCGTGAGTCTTAAGAAGTAGTTAAGGAGTAGGTCAGCAGCAGTTGATAAGGTTTTTAGTTTGGAGAGCATGCTTTTGATAGAGCTGGTGGGGACTGTTTTGAGGGTATAGCATGTATTAGCATTGTTTATGGTGGGAGGGATAGTGAGGTTGGAGTTATCCTGTGATACTAGGAGTTCACAAAGTGAGAGTTGAATTGTGTTTCAATGGGAACTTTAGTGTCGGGGGTGGTCGGTTTGGGGTTATCTGTTTTATGTGGGTTTTAGCAACTGATTTACACCTTTCCAAAATTTTGGGGGATTGTGCTGGTATTTAGCTTGCAAGGTGATATAATAAGATTTTTTGTCCTGCCTAAATGCATTTTTTTGCATGGTTGCTCAGCTCTCAGTAATTAATTTGGCTTTGTATGTCATTGGTTCTTTGATAGTAGAACCAGGCAGTGTCGCTAGACTTGAGGATTTGTTTGGTTTCTTTGCCGAGCCATGGGTTTTGAGCACTTCTAACCTTGATCTTGCGCAGTGGAGCAACAGTGTCTAGCTGCTGCAGAAATGTTCTGTTGAAGTAGGCTACAGCCTGGTCAAGTGGGAGGGTTTTTAGTGGGGTCCAGTCACAGTCGCAGAGTAAAGTTTTTAGCACCTCGTTAGAGAAATTTTTTGTGTTTCTTGTGGAAATATAGGTAGTGGTTTTGCATTGGTTTGTTCTGATATGTATAAGGTATATTAGGTTATGGTTGCTTAAACTATCTGGGAGACTGCCTATGTGGGGATACAATGTAGGGTTGTTAGGGCCCAGTCTAAGATGGATTCCCTTTTAGAGTTTTTATCATGTCTAGTGGGAATTTGGACTAGTTGCTGGTAGCCATGGAAATGTATTAGATTACTCTGTGCTTTTGATATACAGGTGAACCAGTCTAGGTTGAAATCCCCCAGAGTAAGGGTTTCTTTTGAGTATGTGGTAGACCACCAGGATAAGACGTCTTAAAGGCTAGCAGGTGTATTACCAGGTGGAATATAGATGGCAATGATGGTGATAGATTTTTTGGGAGTTTAGTTGGAGTTGTGAGATAGCTATGTCCCAATTATTGGGAGAAGGGTAGGGGTTGGGAATGTTGAGTAGAGTTAAGTTAGACTTGTACAGTATGGCATTTCCACCTCCTTTATGAAGGGGTCTATCTTGCCTAATGACGTTATTGCCAGCTGGGAGAACTTCCGAGTCAGGTATGTTTTTATTTAGCCAGGCTTCTGTTACAGTCGCTATGTCTGGAGAGTACTGTGCTGTTGTGGCCTGGAGTTCAGGTATTTTATTTTTGATACTTCTAATATTCATGTTTAATATTAAGAGATGGTTATTTTTTCCATTGTTGGTCATTTGCCCAGGATGAAGGTAATGGGGGCAGTATGTTCTGATTGTACTGAAGTGGTTTCTGTTGGACAAGATGAATTTGGGCCTGGGTTGGGGTGATTGTCCCCACTCTTTGTGAGTCTGGTATTGAGACTGTAGAACTGATGCTCGAGTTTGGAGATGAGCATGAGAAGATGGTGTATTTTTTTTTTTTTTAGAGTAGGAATGAATGCTTATGTGTTTGGTTTTGAATTGGTCATTTGTGTTCTTGAAAAGTTGTGGACAGATACTATTGTAATGTGAGATGTCTGCATGTGGGAGTGCACAATATTGTGTTGGGCTGCTAAGTTTAGTGATATTGATAGACTGATAACTTGTGAAGATATATAGAGTTATGAGAATGCAGAGTAGGCGTAGTTGCATGATTGCCATGGTTATGTTAGGAAGAGGTGGTTCTAGGTGGAGGTGTGGCTAGGGTTGTACTATATGTGAATAGGTGAGTAGTTTGGGTGATGTAATAATGACTTGAGGGAGTGTGAGTGGTGGAGAAACTGTGGGGTGGAGCAGTGGGTATGGAGTAATGTGACCTGAATTGGGGAGCTGTAATGCAATACATAGTCTCCCAAAAACATGTAGGAAAATGTGTTATGGTCCGACAAGACCAAGGTTGAACTTTTTGGCCACAATTCCAAAAGGTACATTTGGCGCATAAACAACACGTCGTATCAGCAAAAGAACACCATCCCCATGGTGAAGCATGGTGGTGGCAGTATCATGCTTTGGTGTTGCTTTTCTTCAGCTGGAGCTGGGGCTTTAGTCCAGATGGAGAGAATTATGAACAGTTCCTAATACCAGTCACTTTTGGCCCAAAACTTTCAGGCATCTGCTAGAAAGCTGAAGATGAAGAGGACTTTAACATTTCAACACGACAGTGACCACTAGCATATATCCAAATCAACAAAATAATGGCTTCACCAGAAGAAAATTAAAGTTTTGGAAAGGCCTAGCCAGAGCCCAGACCTAACTCCAATAGAAAATCTGTGGGGTGACCTAAAGAGGGCTGTGCACAAGAGATGCCCTCACAATTTGACAGATTTGGAGTGTTTTTGCAAGGAAGAGTGGGCAAATATTGCCAAGTCAAGATGTGCCATACTGATAGTCTCCTACCCAAGAAGACTGAGTGCTATAATTAAATCAAAAGGTGCTTCCACAAAGTATTAGTTTAAGGGTGTGCACACTTATGCAGCCAGCTTATTAGTAAGTTCTTTACTTTTTATGTTTTTTCCCCAACAGATTTGTTTGTTTTTCAGCTGAATTGTACTGGTTATAGGTCACATTAAAGCTGGGAAAAGTTTTGAAATGTGGTCTCATTTTTTTCTGTCACAAAAACCTGGCATTTTAACAGGGGTGTGTGCACTTTTTATATCCACTGTATGTGTGTGTATATGTATGTATGTATGTATGTATATATATATATATATATATATATATATATACACACACACACACACACACACACACACACACACACACACACACACACACACAATGCTCAGAACTCTCAAAATGAATTGCTTACACCTAAAGATGGCTCTTCTCTCACCGAACATTTGGTAATGGAAAAAAGGTTAATATATGCATGTGTAAGAAGCTTGGTATTTTTCATGGCTTTCCTTATTTTATTTTTCAAGCCTTCTTGCTTACAGATAAGCTAGAGGCATCAATCCAGACAATTCAGCCTTGTAAAAATAAGAGAAACTATCTTAACTGGACATGTAAGAGAATCAGTGCACTTTTGCACCCCACCCCAGTAACCCAAAGTAACAGCATCTTAACATTAAACTTGCTTATGTCCAGCCTTCTTCTGTTGTTATACTGTAAAGTCTATATTTATTACTAAAAAATAGATGTAAAAAAATACTGTTTACTTTAATACAAACAGCGGTCACTGAAAGTGCTCCACTAACATTTGAAATACCACTGACTGCAACACTACACAGAACTGCTTTACTATATATAACATGCACTTTATATTGTGAATTTTGTTTTATAAATACTAATAGCAAAAATGTTTTTAATGGTTATTATTTTCCCTTTTGTTGTCTTTCATGTCATAAAGTGAGGTATATGCTTTAAGTCCACCCACAAGTTTAACAAAGTCAACAAAATCCAGTCTTTCTTGGCCACTTTTTCTTGCAAAGCCATATTTCACAAATGTGATTGATGCTTTATAGTCTCAAATTTATTCACTAATTTCAGTGTTGCTGGTCATCTTCCTTTTTATGTTCATCTCCATCTCCAAAACACCAGACTCTGGTTCATGTCCCAAGTACTCATAATTCTTGTAGTCAACTCATGAGGTTTTTTTTCTGTCTCTCAAGCATTTTCCTTTGGAACGTTGGAAAAGTCTGTCTGAGTTTTATTGCCAGAAGAATGAGAATTAGAGTCCACTTCTGTTTGCTGGCTCACTTTTTGTTGGATAAACTTTTTTTTTTATTTCCTCCTTAGCCTGTTCATCTAAATATGTCCTTGATTCTTCAGGGAAAAAAATATTCAGAAGACAGCTGGATACGCCAGCTTGAATCTCACATCTGCTTCTCAACATTCCTTGATTGCTGGGATAAATGTGCTTTTCTTCTGCTGGTGTACAGTAAATAATTATTTTCCACAAACACTCTGCTGTGTTTAGTTATTAATACTTTTCCCTTATACCACAGTTTTTGTTAGGATCAACTTTTTCTCATAGTTTGATTGCATCTTTACTAATACAGGCCCTGATGATTTCTAATGGTCAGGTTTGGAGCATACATTTGATGTGTCCTTTCAGTTAACAAATCCTACTGTGGAATACCAGTCCAATTGCTTATTTGTGCTTTTGTAAAAATAATGCAGTTTGTTCCTTTCAGTTTCTCTGATATAGCAGAAAATCCCAGGTTTTCTGTGCCTGCTGTCTTCTAACTGGAACATTTTTGAAACCGCTTATGACTCCTCATATTCAGTCAGCCTTTTCTTCATTTCAGCTTCTGATTTTTGCAGTTTTGTAAGTTCATCTGAATAGCTAGTTAAAAACTTCTGATTTTACAGTCTTTTGTTATTTAAGTTGTTAACTCCTTCGATGTTTCATGCATTTTAATCACCTCTGAGTACATTTGATATATATTTTTTTTCTAAATTACTGGAAGCCATGTCTTATACCAAAACTGAAACTTGAACTGATTTTTGCTGAATGGCTTCAGGATTATTCTTTGACAGTGTTTTCTGTTCAACTTTTCTGGTTGATTTCGTTCAGGTTTTCTAAATATCTTCTTTGCTCACATCCAGGCAGTGTACTTACTAGCCAGTAACTGAATTTTACTTAAGCTAACAGTATCACTGGCTCTTATTTTTCATCTGGGAAGGCTGAAATTAAGCTTCTGAGCAGTGTGCAGCCATCTTGGTAGTCCCAAATCAGCTAAATATTTGAGGACATATGTTATTTATACACATAAAGACACAGTGCTACATCAAGTCAGTATGCCAAATGAAAATATACTCCTATTTAGCAAGCAAAGAAAGCAAATTGAAAAAGCTGGTTAACATAGGAAGATTTTTTATTATGATTTTCTTTATTTACTACTGACCATTGCCTCCCTTTTTGCCAGTCATTTGGCTGTTACATTTTCATTTCAGTGACTGTTTCATCCTTTGTCATCCCATGTCATGGTACCCTCATCCAGTGTGATGGCATTCGGGGTTAGAGCCAGCCATTGAAAAGGCCATCATCTGGTAGGTATTTTTTTTTCCCTAAACCCCATTCCTTTCATAGCTCTAAACACTATCCTTGAGCAGGACCATCAGTGCAAGACCCAGATACATTTATGATTCCACATATGCTAAATCTTTTACAACAAGTCAAATGGTATCAGAAATACTCTGTCTAGGGATCTAAACCTTTCATGCAACATCAACAGAACAGCTTGATGGGACAGGTTTATTTCGCAAAGGACATCTTTGCTGTGCAATAGACTCCCCATCCACATAAAACAAGGTTATTCCCTGTCCATAGGAGGCATCTCTTAAATGCTTTATCACATGCATGGGTCCCCTAAGATTATCTATGGTGTGATCCTAGTTATTCTTATTGGGGATAACGTAATTATCAGCCATGGGATGTGTAAGGCCAGAGTATAACAAAATGGGATAGGTTATTTTGAGCACAAAAAGCAAAACTAGCTAGGTTTAAAATGACTTGCAAGGACAGCTAGCCTAGTACTTAACTGGGAACCTCTAAACAGCACTACATTCCATTTGGTAGGCTTATGCCTCCAACATTGGCAATTCCTTTGTTGGCATCTCACCTTTGCCCACCATCCAAGAATTGCACATCAGCTAGTACCACCTAATCCTCCTCCCCCTGAATAGGCAAGTCAGTAATGGCCACTCACTCCCATATTTCCCTTGCTGCTGTTGTAGTGCCTGAGCCACAGATCAAGTCTAGGCCATCTGGGTCATAAGTTTGCCTTTGTCCCTGCCCACAAAATCAATTTTGCCAAGAAAGTTGAGTCTTGAGTACTTGTGCCCTTTACAATTATAGTTGTAATTTGAGCAAAACAATAAAGCAGAAGATTAACAGCTGGTAGTTTGAAAAAGTTGTTAGTGATTCATACTGATAAGCAGGTTTTCAGTATTAACAAACTTATAGTTGGTAAAAGTAATCTTGTGTAATGAGCTGGAAATCTAATAATAATAGAGGTTGTACAATGTTAGTTAAGTCAGATTTATTCATAGGTTCATACTAGGCTATCTGCCCTAGGGCATTTATAAGCCTAGCCAGAGTGTGTTTGGCTTTCGCCACCCATTTTAAATTAATTTTGCTATGCCCTTTTTCAAGGTTAGTATACTGTGCCTCTGTCAAACAGTGACACAGAAGTGATACCCGGGGTAAACCTATGATCTCCCATCCGCTCATCAAGATTCCTCTTGAAGAGAGTCAATGAGGAACTCTGCCTAACCTGGACTGGGATTTTATTCCAGAGTGAAGGGAACCTCTGGGTTATGAATCTGTCCCTCCAGCATGGCCTATTTATTTCAGTGCTGAGGTTCAAGTCTCTAGTGCGGGATTTGGATTTTTTGAGGTGCAGCATGTCCATTAATTCCGGGTTGGACATGGCACAGATCGCCTCTGAGCAGGCGGTATGCCATTGAGTAGAGCTGGAGTTTCTTTAACCGGGCAGCATATGGCATCTGTTTGAGCCCTTTGATCCTCTTGGTGAGGTACTTTTGGGGTCTTTCCAGTTGCTACAAGAGTCAGGTAAGGTACATCTCAAAAGGGGCATTGTACTCAATTATGGGCCTGATGAGGGATGAGTAAAGAGGCACGATGACCTCCCCTGATCTAGATGTGAATCCTTTCATGATTAGGTGGGCTATATAAAATGTTTTTCTAACCACTTTGGCCACGTGGTTGTCAAATGAGAGATTGCTATCAACTTGGGTCCCCAGGTCCCTACTTACTTCTTCTGTACTTAATGGATTACCACCTATGTGGTAATTTGTGGGCACTTTGTTTTTGCCAAAGGGGATGACTATACACTTTTTGGCATTTAGCTTGAGGCCATGGCTCTGGCACCAGTTGTCTGTTTCTATGAGGCCCTTTTGGAGGATGCTTGTGTCGGCTGGAGAGTCGATTATGGCGCCCAGTTTGCAGTCATCTGCGAACTTGGTCAGCCACAGTCCTTCCGTGTTGGCCTGTACCTCCGAGAAATATATACCGAACAAGAGAGGTCCCAGGACTGAGCCTTGTGGGACGCCACTTGTAAATGGTTTGGAGTCTGACATGGCTCCAGCAATTCTAACTATGTGGGTTCTGTCCTTGAGCCAGTTTGCAACCCAGCTAGTGACATAGGGGTTTATATTTAAGCTGTTGAGCTTATCTATAATGCCCAAGTGGGGTATTGTATCGAAGGCTTTTGCGAGGTCCAGGTAGGCTGTGTGAATCTCACCTTCCACTCGTCAATAGCCTTGGTGACTGTTTCAAAGAAATCAACCAGGTTTAAGAGGCAGGATTTGCCCTTAACAAAGCCGAACTGGGTAGGATCCAGTGTCTGTAGGTCCCCAATATCTTTATTTATTTATGATGTCCATGATGATCCTTTCCATAGCTTTGCAGACCAAGCAAGTCAGGATTATGGGGCGATAGTTACCAGGATCCGTTGAGGCACCACCTTTGTGGAGAGGGACCACTGTTGCTGTACGCCACTCTTTGGGTACATGTCCTGTAGTAAGGCTGAGATTGAACAGTAGTTTTATGTTTGGGTTTAGCTCTTCTTGGAGTTCATGTAGGTTGCAGCCCAGGACACCGTCTGGTCCCATTGATGCTGTGTTTTTTGCTTTGGAGAGGGCGGCTCTTACCTGAGCATCTGAGATGTCAGGAGGGCAGCACTCTGCTGGGATAGATATTTTCCCTTTTGGTGGGGGGGTGGGGGGGGGGGAGAAGTTTGCGCTGAACCTGTCAGCTAGGATGTTGGCAATGTCTGTGGGTTCGGTGTATTTTTTGTCATTTTGGACTAATTCTGAGCATATCTGGGAATTCCCACCCAGGTTCCTAACATAACTAAAGAAAGCCTTGTGATTATCCTTAGTGTCCTGTGCAATTTTTCTCTCGACGCTGCCTTAGATGATTTTATGAGTGCCCATAGTTTTTTGCTAATACTAATCAGAGATGCCTTCCCTTTTTGGGATTTTGCTCTATCATGTAGTAGCTTCCTCCTTCTATTGTATAGTTTGTTTATGGCTGGGGTCCGCCAGACAGGACATCTGCCTTTGGTGGATTGGGTCTTGGTTTTATTTGGGATTGCATGATCCATGCATTCCTGAAGGTGTTCATAGAATGCGTTTATAAAGGATTCTGCGGTCTGGGCCATATTTTCCACAGGCCCGGGGGCTTTGAAGGATTCCACCTCAGTTTTGAGGAGTGTGAAATTTGCTTTAGAGAAGTTTTTCACTGTGGTTTTCTGGGCAGGGGGTGGGGTCGGGATGTGAATATCCAGTGAGATTAGTTTATGGTCTGATCTTACCAGTGAGGGATACACTTCTGGTCTGGAGCATAGAGTCCCCATGTTGGTGATGATCATGTCCAGTATGTTTTCCCCTCTTGTGGGAGTGGTAACAAGTTGTTTCATAGCATTTGAGTTTATAAATCCTAGGAACCTTTGGGCTAGGGTGTTGGAGCTAGAGTAATGCTCCCACTCTATGTTTGGGTAGTTGAAGTCGCCCAATATAATGGTGTTTGGAGAGACCTTCATATTTTCCAGTGTTCTCAGGAAGGCCGAGTGGGGTTCCTGTGTTTGGGAGGGTGGTCTGTAGCAGGCTATAAACTGGAAGGCAGTTTTACCCACTGTTAGTTGCACATGGATAGTCTCTGATGCTTCGTGCTGTGCCACCAACCTGGAGGTGTGGGTATCTTTGATGAATATTGATGCTCCCCATCCTTTTGTGGTTCGGTCCAAGTTTTGGGGCCGAAAAGCATGGTATGAGGTATAACCTGGTAGTGTTGGGATGCTCTCGGGAGCCTTGAACCAGGTTTCTGTTACTGCACAGATATCGATGTTCTCCATGCTAAGGAGAGTTTCGAGTGCATGCATCTTGAAGTTTAGACTTCTGGCGTTGAGTAGCATTACTCTTAGTTTCTTATCCCTTGTGATACCTATGGAGGTGGGTTTGTCTTTTGAACCTTGCCTAAAAAAGGCACTATGGGGGTAGCAAGAGCCTTTGCCAATATCTGAAAGCCCAGGGGTGACAGGTGCAAGCCGTCCCTATCGAAGCATCGTGGCTTGTCGAGCATGTCATCCCAGGCTGACAAGCATTGAATCCCCTTTGAATGACACCAATACTTAAGCCAGTTGTTGAAATTGATCATCTTGTCTTCATATTGTGGCATCATTCTTGGTGAGGGTAAGATGCTACTTAAGGTCAGGGTCATACTGGCCTGGGCTACATGCTCAGAGAGCTCCTCTCTCTCTTTTCATGTAGTCCAGGGAGGTACGTCTCAGGTCTTTCACACTAGCATGGACAATGACTGAGTCATATTTGTACTTGCCTTGGAGTGACCTCAGTGCTTGTGTTATGTGGCGGATCCTAGCGCCCGACAGGCAGCTCACCGTGACCTTCTCCTTGTTCAGCCTGGTGAGCGGGACGTCAGTGTGCCTGACGATAGAGTCACCTATTACAAGTGTATCAGGTGTGTTGTTTAGCCTTAAGGGCTGTGACTGTTCAGTACACTGGCTTTGTGAGCTATGTGTTGCACGTGTTTTGTTTTGGGGGTAGCGGTTGCTTGGGTGTCTGCTTTGGAGGTCTCTGCTGCCTAGGCAGATTTTTATTTAGAGCCACCGAGTATGTTTTTGTGTGTTTATGTGTTTGGTTTGCTGTCGTGGTAGGTCTGTGTGAGACTGGAATTGTATTGAGTGTGGTTTCCTTCTCCTCCTGACTGGTTATGCCAGTACTGAGTTGAGAGAGCTTAGCCTCCAGTTTGGCTATATGGTTGCATCTCTGACATGTGTTGGAATTTGTTGGGAGGAGGAGAGGGTTGTCTGTGTACATGAGGCAGTTGTAACATTGCCTCAAGATTCCCAGATTCACTAGCTGGACCGGAGAGGAGATTGACAATTGACCTTTGGACATGCTAGAATAGTATTGGGAATTCCTTTATAGTTGAAAAAAAGGGCCAATGGGGAACAAGGTACTCAAGGGGAGTTTGTGAGGGTGTAGTGCTTTTAAATTTTTAGTGCTGACTTTTGCAACACTGATGTTTCCTAAGAGGAGCGGTAATTATTTATGTGAGTGATGATGGCAGTGGACAGATTTAAGAGGCAGAGTATGCCCTATGCAGGGCTGGTGTGTTGCAGTATAGGCAGTAGAAATGACTTAATGCGATTCAGAGACTTAGGCCCATTACTGCACAGTGACCAATATGTAACCATAAGTACACTGAATCTGTCTTTTGTCATGTGTAAAGATGCAGATGGTCTCATAATCATGATTGCTGCATGGTGTGTGATTCAGAGAGAAAAAGCACTGTATACCATATCAGGTAGATCTCATGGAGGTACGACAGTGAAGATTAGGATTGCCATCAGTGTATAAAGCTCTGACCATTGCATTTGTAATTAGTTTCAGCATATGGACAACAAACAGCTACATGATGGTGTCATGGCAAGGTAAGTTCCTGGGGGAGACCATGAGTCAGGAAAAGCTGGGATTGCTGGCAGAAGCTTTAAGGGGAGGTAAGGTTGGCTTCCATTTAGTGCAACAAAACTTTGATGCTTGCTTTTGACTGTTCACATTAGGATTTTGATCCAGGAGTATCTTTAGAAGGCTAGCCCTGCATTTGCTTGAGCTTTTTAAGACTTATAATTACATAAGATTAATCCAGAGAGAGGTGCTAAACCAGGGGATGAATTTGCAGATGTCCTTCAAGAATGCAACTGCAGTCATAACATGTGGGTTGTCCTGCCTCAGGCAGCCCTCGGTCGGCCGGATTCCAAAGTCTGGGTCCGACGTCGGCTGATGTCGCATTTCTCTCCGATGTCGTGGCGGCTGGAATACATAAGCATCAGCCGACGCCATTTTCTTCAGTCTTTCTTGCCGCGAGGTGCCCGAAGCAGAAGCAGTTCGCAAGTGCCGGTCGGTCAGCTCCTGTATTCTATGATACCGAAGTCATCAAAAAAGCTAAGTACCCCGTTGGGGACCTTTTCTTGCCTCAGCCGATGTCAGAAATTACTGAAAAAGTTAACAATTCTCTTTTTTGTGGTAAACAAATACCTCATAAGGATTTCCACTCTCACTGCCTCCCTTGCCTGGGCCCAGACCACGACGTCTCGGCCTGTGTAGCCTGTGCTCGCTTCAACAAGCGCACTCTCAAGCGCCGGGCGGAGTTCGCTGAAGATTTTTTCGGAGATAAATTTGCCTACACCATGCCGTCGGATCTTCCGACATCGCAAACTCCCAAAAAGCGAAAAGACCAGGACCGACATCCTCGGCCCGCGTCTACCACCGACTCCACGCCAAAACCTAGCGCGAGTGCTCCGGTTCCCTCTGAGACGGTCTCCCCACTGCTCCGAACCGAAGACACCGCATTACCGACGACTCCGATTCCAGACATTACTCCGACGCCAGTTATAGACTTTCCTCCGGATACCGAAACCGAGGAAATGCCAGAGACCATTGCTGTAGACAAGGTCACTCCTGCACGTGGAGCTGCCAGGCCTCCTATGGCCATGTCTATTAAGGCCTACACTAGGGCTAAGGCAGCCAGCAAAACAAAGCATATTACTTCTAAATCCTTACCTCAGCCGACTCCGGAGACAGAAATTATGTCCATGGCTGCTGATTTAATTTCCATGATTAGAGGTTCACAGGCCCATCCTGAGAGAGCATCCCAGCCTCCTCCTGATAAAAGGCCCGGGTTGTACCCTCTGACCCTACTCCTTCAGATGAAGACTCTGAGGGCTCTGTCCACTCTGATAGCCAGGAAGAGCTCTTCCAGACCTATGAGGACTCGGATGCAGAAGATTCCATCCCTTCGGCCTCCCCTCCTGAGGATATTTCTTTTGGGGAAGTTCTGCACACCATGAGGGAACATTTCATGTGGCAGGGTCAGGAATATTCTGATTCTAGGAACTCCTTAGGACTTTCCTTAAGAAGCCTCAGCATAGGCCCTTGGCTATTCCTCCTGTACTTGATATTCTGGATGATTTGTATTCTGACTGTAGTGCTACCCCTGATTCTCTTCCTCCTGCTCCAGCCAAGCCCGACAGGTATTACAGGGTCCCAGAAACTCATTCCCATTTATTCAGGGCCCATACTGCTGATTTGGAAACTATTTCACAGGGGCCTAAAGGAGTTTCAGCCTCCACCTCAAAAAATCCTTTGCCCTCCAACGGGGAAGCAAGGTCATTAGAGAGATGGGGCAAAAAGGTTTACACATCCACTACCTTATCTATGAGAGCCTTAAATTGCCTTTTTCATATGTTACAATATCAGGATTATCTCTTAGAAGATTTGCAAAAAACATTAGCTTCTCCTGATCCTTTAGACAGGAAGACCTTGCAGGAAGCTGTACATAACACTCAGCAAGTAAGCAATCACTTCCTGCAGTGTGGATATGATGCACTGGAAGCTTCATGTAGGGCAGCTATGACAGGGGCAGTGATTCGTAGACATGCTTGGTTAAAAGATCAACCTCTACCAGATCATGTAAAAGCAAAACTTCTGGATGCACCTTTGGAAAAGAACAAGCTTTTTGGTGCAAATGCTAAGGATGTGTTAAAGACCATCGAAGAAAAAGCAAAATCAGTTCAGACTGTGAAAGATTTCCTCCAGGTTCAACCCCCAGATTCAGTAGGAATTGGCCTTCAAAAACTGGTCCTTTCCTAATCCAGAAAAGTTTCAAAGGGGTAAGAACAGACGTGGCGAGGAAGAGGCCAATACAGAGGCCCTTACAGGGGCGACAATGGCAGCCAGGAAACCAAAGAAGTGACGAGGGGTTTCACCTGCCTAGCAATCACAAACTCAATGACTTTCCTCTATTACCGCCTACCAGTGAAGATCTAGAAGCTCCCTTGGGGAAATTATCTCTGTTTGCAGAAAACTGGCACAGACTGACAAAGGACAAATGGATTTTGGACATTATAGACCGAGGGTACAGGTTTCATTTTCATACCTTACCAAGAAAACAAGGCATGCCAAACCTACCACAAAATCAAAGGGCAGAGGCTATCAAGCAAATCACTCTGCTGACTCGAATGAAAGCAATAGAAAGAGTTCCACAACAAGAACAAGAACAGGGGTTTTACTCAAGACTGTTCCTTGTTCCAAGAAAAGAATCTCAATGGAGACCAATACTGCACTTGTCCACATTAAACACCTTTCTCATAGTACGAAAGTTCAAAATGCTGACTCTACAGCAACTCCTTCCCATGCTGGGCAAGGAGTCATGGCTGATTACTCTGGACCTCAAGGAGGCATACCTGCATGTCCCTATCAGACACAGCTGCAGAAGATACCTCAGATTTCTTGCAGGACCAGAGCATTATCAATTCTCAGCATTGCCATTTGGCTTCTCTACTGCGCCCAGAGTATTTACAAAATGCCTGGCTTCAGTAATTGCTCATTGCAGGCTCCAGGGTATACAAATTTACCCGTACCTGGATGACTGCCTCATACAAGCGGATGACAAATTGATGTTGACAAAAAACCTGGATTATGTCATACGATTACTTCAAGCTCTGGGATACACAGTCAACTTCCAAAAGTCAAGACTGCAGCCATCCCAGCAAATAATCTTCTTAGGAGCCAAACTAGACACAGCCTCTCAGATGGCTTACCTGACAGAAGACAAGCAAGAGAAGTTAACTCATTACTTCAAAGGTTTAGCAAAACTCACCCAGATGACTGCAAGGAGATTCCTACAGGCCCTGGGTTACATGGCATCCTGCAATCTACTGGTTCCATTAGCAAAACTACACATGAGAAAGCTTCAATGGTACCTAAAAAGCATTTGGTCTCAACACAGCAACAACTTGGAGACAATCATACCACTCATTCCATGCCTACAGAAGGAATTCCTATGGTGGGCCTCGATGAGCCAGGAAAACACAGGTATGTCATTCAAAAAACCACAGATAACACAGACCATGACTACAGACGCCTCAGACCTTGGATGGGGGGGCGCACATGGAAGGCAGGTGTATACAAGGACAATGGTCTCCAAAGGAAACACATCTGCATATAAACCAAAAGGAAATGCTGGCAGTAATGCATGCCATCGAGGCTTTTCAACACCAACTCCAGCAAGGCCATTTAATGATACGGACAGACAACACCACTGTGATGTGGTACATAAACAAGCAGGGGGCACCCACTCTTACCCCTTTGCAGACTGACAATGCAGCTTTGGGAGAAATCACTGAGCCTAAACATCCAGTTACAATCCCAGTTTGTTCCAGGAAAAGACAATGTGTTGGCGGACAGCCTAAGCAGGAATTTCACAGATCCACATGAGTGGAAGTTACATCCGAAGGCCTTCAGACAACTCACTTCGACATGGGGCAAGCCAGAAGTGGACCTATTTGCCTCTCACCTCAACCATCTTCTACCAAAATTTTGCACAAGGACATACCATCCAAAAGCTTGGAAAATAGATGCCCTCTCATTCAACTGGAACTCCCTAGCAATCTATGCATTCCCACCTATGCCACTGATGACCTCAGTATTACTAAAGATCAAAGCAGAGAAGCCCAAGGGAATCATAATAGCTCCGGATTGGCCAAGACAACACTGGTACCCACTACTACGGAGCATATGTCACACCAGGAGGTGGGCCCTCCCTCAGTGGCCTCTACTTTTGACTCAACACAATTTCGAAACACTGCATCCAAACCTTCAGACACTGCAGCTAACAGCCTGGGAGATCCCATAAATAACTTCAGCTTATCTCTCTCCAAGGAAGTTCAGCGGATACTAACAGAAGCTCGAAGACCATCCACCAGAAAGGTTTACTTAGCAAAGTGGAAAAGATTCAGCAATTGGAATACCAGCAATGGACATGATGCATCATTGCTGAACATCCCACTTATCTTGGAATATTTGGCAGATATGTTAAAGAACGGCCTCTCATATTCTTCCATAAAGATACATGCATCTGCTATTTCAGCTAGATACAACACTGATCCTCCTGTTTTCTCTCACCCCTTACTAAGACAATTCCTCAGGGGAATCAAGAACGTTAAGCCACCAAGAAAGGCCCCAGTGCCAGCCTGGGACCTCAATTTTGTCTTAGAAAAACTGACTCTACCTCCTTTTGAGCCAGCAGCTTCAGTTGACTTGCAATTTCTCTCATGGAAGACAGCTTTCCTGTTGGCAATTACCTCAGCAAGAAGGGTTTCGGAGCTACAGGCCCTAATGGCAATACCACCCTTTATTATTTTCCACAGAGACAGGGTTTCATTAAGGACCAACCCTACTTTTATGCCAAAGGTGGTATCTAGGGTTTCTCTAAATCAAGTTATTCATCTGTCTGCTTTCTTCCCCAATCCTGAGAATAAGGGGGAAAGACTTTTGCATACCTTGGACATTCACAGACAACTTCGATACTACCTGGACAGAACCAAGGCCAGTAGGAAGTCTGAACAACTTTTTGTAGCTTACGCCCCTGCAGTCCAAGGAAAAGCAATTTCAAAACAGACTATTTCTAAATGGATTGGACATTGCATCAGATTCTGTTATTCCTTTCATGGAAAGACTGTTCCAGCCAATGTCAGACCACATTCCACCAATATTACAGCCACCTCTACAGCATTTTTAAGAGGGGTGCCTACCAAGGACATTCTAGAAGCTGCTACATGGAGCTCCGTGCATACATTCTCCAAACACTACAATCTCCCTCTATATTCCAGATCCAGAGCAGGCTTTGCTTCGGCAGTCCTGCAGGGTTTGATTGCCACTCCATCTCTTTCCTAGAGCATACCTCCTCCCCCAGCTAAGCTATGGTATTCTACCCACATGTTATGACTGCAGTTGCATTCTTGAAGGACATAGTACAGTTTTGTACCTACCATAAATGTAGATGTCCGATAGACATGCAACTGCAGTCGATTTTCCTCCCTCCATACCCCCCTATGCCTAGGGTCCACTCCTATCCCTGTTACTCTTAGCTGGGGATATCTGTTATGGTGTATTTGTTTTATTGCTCATTTATTTGTTTGGAATCCTGTTTTTGTCTTCCAATTTGATTACAGCCTTCCTTGGAGGGCACCTGGCATCTGGGGCAAAAAACACTGAAGAAAATGGCATCGGCTGATGCTTATGTACTCCAGCCGCTCTGACGTCAAAGAGAAATGCGACATCAGCCGACGTCGGACCCAGACTTTGGAATCCGGCCGACCGAGGGCTGCCTGAGGCAGGACATGTTATGACTGCAGTTGCATGTCTATCGGACATCTACATTTATGGTAGGTACACAACTGTACTTTTCCCATCCATTTGTTCAGATTATGTTTGAATAGAATAATGGAAGTATTTTATATGGAGAGGAAGACTGTTCTACAGATATGCTGTTCTCTGTGATACATATCTATCCCTCAGGTTTGGTATATTTAGGTTGTACAAGAGATTCAAATTTCTTGAGTGGGTGTTTATGCAACCATTGGACTTGCAGATGTGCAGTAGAACTGAGAAGATAGGATCTGTTGAGTCTCTTTATGAGAAGCAGAGATCGCCCCTCAGTAGCATGTATAGGTTCATAGGTAGGTACTAGGCTATTGGCCCTATGGCCTATATAAGCCTAGCCAAAAAGGTACCCTGGCTTTCGCCACCCAAGAAAATTATTTTCCTGTGCCCCTGTTGAGCAGAGCCACAGAAGTGATCCCTGGGGTGAATTTCCTATTTCCCATCCAATCAAGATTTTTCTTGAAGAGTGCTAATGATGAGCTTTGTTTGATATAGATAGGTAGTTTGTTCCAGAGTATGGTAAGTCTCTGGGAAAGGAATCTGTCCCTCCAGCATGTTCTGTTTATTGTGGTGACAAGGTTTAGGTCCCTAGAGCATGTAGCTCGGAGGGATTGGGATTTCTTTAAGTGGAGCATGTCCAACAGCTCTGGGTTTGACATAGCTTTGTATGTTAGGCAGAGATCGCCACGGAGTAGGCGATATGCGACGGAGTAAAGCTGGAGTTTTTTGAGATGGTCTGCGTAGGGCATCTGTTTGAGGCCAGTAATCCCCTTTGCGAAGTATTTCTGCGGCCTTTCCAGTTGTTGTAGATGTCTTGTGAGGTACATACCAAAAGGGGCATTGTACTCTATAATGGGTCTAATGAGTGATGAGTAGAGGGGAACAGTTACCTCTTTTTTCCTCGTTAAGAAACCATTTTTGATGAGGTGTGCCACGTAGAAGGATTTCCTGACTACTACGGCAATGTGATTATCAAAGGAGAGACTACTGTCCACCTGTGTCCCAAGGTCTCTTACCACACTTTCGGTCTTAAGTAGACTACTGCCTAAGTGGTAGTTCATGGGTACAGAGTTTTTCTCAAAAGAGATGACAATGCACTTTATGGCAGTGAGCTTGAGGCCATGGCGTTGACACCAGGCATCTGTCTCAGTGAGACCCTTTTGTGGGATGTCCACATTGTCAGGAGTTTCGATTATGGCTCTTAGTTTGCAGTCATCTGCAAACTTCATTAGACCTTCTGTGTTAGCCTGTACTTCAGAGAAGTAGATACCAAACAGGAGATTATAGTCTCTCGTATACTCAACCCTCATTAGACCAGTAACTAAATACAGTGCACCATTTGGCATGTACTTGACTAGGCACTTAGAGCAGCTGCAGCAACCTCAGAGGTTCCTCACAAAGAAAATACAGGGTGTAAACATGAAATATGCAAACAGACTAAAATCCCTATTCATTCCCTATTCCTTTACTTTGTCTCCTACCAAGTATTAAAGGGTGACATACACCAGACCTACAAGGCACTCACAAATCCAGCCCTGAGGGAGCTGCTACACATCTGCAGGTAAAACAGCACAAGGGTCACCTAATCAAGGGATCTATGTTTAGTCAGCAACTCAAGCAAAACATGCTGGAGTGACAGTTATGTGTCTCAGAGACTACCCCCTCTTTGGAACAGGCTTCCTATTCACATTAAGCAGAGCTCCTCCCTGGCCCTCTTGAAACACAACTTGGATTAATAGATGGAGAATTGCAAATTCACACCTGGGGTACTGCCCATGTCCTTTATGGATGAGGCAATCTGTAAGATACTCATTGCACAGGCACAAACCCATGCTATCCTCTTGTCCCAGGGGCCATTTATATTGGGTAAAATCAGGTTATATTGGCTAGGCTTGTAAAGGTCCTTAAGTCATTAGCCTAACAATCTACTATGAACCTATTTGTCTGGAATACAAGTAATCCTCCAACTCATTAGTCAGCTGTAACCTTGTAACCTAAATCTGTGGCTGGGAAACAGAAAATTTACCCTAGGTCTGCCTGTTTACTACTAACAGATAGAGGCATCTCATAAATGCTTTATCCCATGCATGGGTCCACTCAAATTATTTATGGCATGGTCCCATAGATTCTCATTAGGAGTAATATATAAATCAACCATGGGATGGGTAAAGGCCATCTATAACCAAATGAGTTAAGTTATTTTGAACACAAAAAGGGAAACTCGCTACGTTTAAAACAGACTACAAGGGCAGCTAGCCTAGTACTTATGAACCTGTTACCACCACCCCGACACAGGACTTGCTAATTACATCTCCCACCTAAATGGTAATCACTATGTAACTCGGTGAAAAGCAAACTGGCTAACAAACATGGCTGATGAAATTAGGCTAGGTGGCTCTACCTCCTCCAAAAGACCTGCCACTAGTGGTGTACCCAAGGATTATGGTTTGAGGCACTTCTCTTTGGCATTTACTTCTCGTAGGTTATAATTAATATTAGGGTTTATGGCTCAACAAGTATGCAGATGACTGTAAACTTGGTTCCATCATAAACTCTCCAGAAGACATCAAACACTAATAGCTAGATGTCAGAACCATGGACCAATACTAAATACCAAAAAATGTATAATAGTCTTATTTGGCAAACATGATATCCTCTCTAACTATCACATCAACAACATGCTCCTGAAAATCAATCTGGTGGTTAAGGACCTGAAAATCTATGTGGACAACAAACTGTCTTTCAATCCCCATGTATTCAGTGTTGTAACAAACTCTTTTTGTACTGCACAGCTTATTAGTAGGAGTATGACATCTATGTCAATATATGTGATCATTCCACTACATTTGGCACTTGTTAGGCTGATCATTGAGTATAATACTCTCTTCAGTACGTACCTGTCCAATCCCTTAATGTAACTTAAATGACCTCAGTGCTTTTTCACTAAGAAAATCAAGGGCCTAAATCATAAAAACTACACCATCTCAAAAACTTTGTCCCTCTTCTCCATACATACAAAGACATTGCTGATCTCTAAACTTTGGACCCCACCCAGTTTGGGTTTGTGAAAGGCAGATCATGTCTCCTAAACCTGATAGACTTCTTTGAAGCAATCACCAAAGCCGTAGATGAGGGTAAAGTGGTTCACACAGCCCATCTAGATCTCACTAAGGCTTTTGACACCATCCCCACTCTGGAATTATAGATAAACTCACTAAACTAGGTATAAATCCCTATGTCACAAGATGGGCTGCCAACTGGCTCACTGACAGAACCCACACTGTGAAAGTAGCAGACTCCAAATCCAACTTCAGACCAGTGACACATGGAGTACCACAAGGTTCAGTCATAGTTAGAGAGGATATCATGTTTGCCAAATAAGACTATTATACATTTTTTGGTATTTAGTATTGGTCCATGGTTCTGACATCTAGCTATTAGTGTTTGATGTCCTCTGGAGAGTTTATGATGGAACCAAGTTTACAGTCATCTGCATACTTGTTGAGCCATAAACCCTAATATTAATTATAACCTACGAGAAGTAAATGCCAAAGAGAAGTGCCTCAAACCATAATCCTTGGGTACACCATTAGTGGCAGGTCTTTTGGAGGAGGTAGAGCCACCTAGCCTAATTTCATCAGCCATGTTTGTTAGCCAGTTTGCTTTTCACTGAGTTACATAGTGATTACCATTTAGGTGGGAGATTTAATCAGCAAGTCCTGTGTCGGGGTGGTGGTAACAGGTTCATAAGTACTAGGCTAGCTGCCCTTGTAGTCTGTTTTAAACGTAGCGAGTTTCCCTTTTTGTGTTCAAAATAACTTAACTCATTTGGTTATAGATGGCCTTTACCCATCCCATGGTTGATTTATATATTACTCCTAATGAGAATCTATGGGACCATGCCATAAATAATTTGAGTGGACCCATGCATGGGATAAAGCATTTATGAGATGCCTCTATCTATTAGTAGTAAACAGGCAGACCTAGGGTAAATTTTCTGTTTCCCAGCCACAGATTTAGGTTACAAGGTTACAGTTGACTAATGAGTTGGAGGATTACTTGTATTCCAGACAAATAGGTTCATAGTAGATTGTTAGGCTAAAGACTTAAGGACCTTTACAAGCCTAGCCAATATAACCTGATTTTACCCAATATAAATGGCCCCTGGGACAAGAGGATAGCATGGGTTTGTGCCTGTGCATTGAGTATCTTACAGATTGCCTCATCCATAAAGGACATGGGCAGTACCCCAGGTGTGAATTTGCAATTCTCCATCTATTAATCCAAGTTGTGTTTCAAGAGGGCCAGGGAGGAGCTCTGCTTAATGTGAATAGGAAGCCTGTTCCAAAGAGGGGGCAGTCTCTGAGACACATAACTGTCACTCCAGCATGTTTTGTTTGAGTTGTTGACTAAACATAGATCCCTTGATCAGGTGACCCTTGTGCTGTTTTACTTGCAGATGTGTAGCAGCTCCTTCAGGGCTGGATTTGTGAGTGCCTTGTAGGTCTGGTGTACGTCACCCTTTAATACTTGGTAGGAGACAAAGTAAAGGAATAGGGAATGAATAGGGATTTTAGTCTGTTTGCATATTTCATGTTTACACCCTGTATTTTCTTTGTGAGGAACCTCTGAGGTTGCTGCAGCTGCTCTAAGTGCATAGTCAAGTACATGCCAAATGGTGCACTGTATTCAGTTACTGGTCTAATGAGGGTTGAGTATACGAGAGACTATAATTTCCTTGGCTCTGGATGCCATACCTTTACTTATAAGTTGAGCCACATAAAAGGATTTTTTCACCACCGTAGACACACAGCAGTCAAAGTTCAGCCGAGTTATCCTTAGCTGTGGAGGCTATTTTACCTCAAATTCTGCTTTCAGAGACTTGACTAGTTCCCTGATTCACTTGTTTAGAGTGCTGAGGAACTTCTTGCTGTGTTGTGCACACTCCCTCTTACTTCTCAACATGATTTTCTTTCTTTTGTTGTACAATCTCTTATAACAAGGGGTCTGTCAGGGTGTCTTGTTTTTGTGGTTTGACCTGGGTTTATTTCAGTCTAGTACTTCTGTTTCTATGCAGTTGTTTATTTGGTTATACAGGGCTTTTGCATATGCCTGTGCCACTGCATAGGTTTCTGTGTTTTCTGGATTGGGGGAGCTTGGAAATGAGCTATGCCTTCTCTTAATATGGGGTAATTTACCTTAGAAAAGTTCTTAGGATAAGGTGGGGGTCTAGTTCTCACTTTTTTCAAGGGAGACTGCTTTGTGATCTGATCTCAACAGTGAGGACATAACACTGGGAGTGGGGAGTGCAGCAGTCTCCCATATTTGTGAGTATTAGATCTAGGACATTTGTTCCTCTAGTGGGCGTGCAAGCTGCTCCAGGCCATTTGAATTTACGAAGTCAAGAAATCTTTGGGCCTGCATGTTAATGGCTGTGTGCCTCCCAATTAATGGAGGGTAGTTAAAATCACCCATGCATTTGGTATTGGGCTGGATGGTGAGTGGTTCTAGTAACTTCAGGTGTGATGTATGTTTTCCTGGTTCATAGTGGGATCTTGTAGTTCGCAAGAATCTAGTAGTGGATTTTTCCCATTGTTAGCTGGACATGGGGTAGCTCAAGCATGTCATATTGTTTGACCAGCCTTAAGGGGTGCTTATGTTTTATCTAGATATATCCACCTGTGCCTTTTGCTCTTTCATGTTCAGTGGCTGGTTGGAATATATGAAAGGCATTATAATCCTGCACTGCCGGACTGCTTTCAGTAGCTTTGAACCATGATGTTCTTCATCTCACATTGCTGCAGTCCTTACATATGGGTAGTCCGCTGTCCTCGGTCGGCCCGAATACCAAAGTATAAGGCTGACGTCGGTCAAGGCGCTTAGAACTGACATCAGAACGTCAGGGTACAAAAGCGCATGACCGACGTCATATCCTCAGTCTTTTTTTGCCGCATGGTCCGATGCAGAAGCAGTGTTGCAAGTGCCGTTCGGCGTTCTGAAATTTTTCGAGTTCGGAGTTTCAGACCGAATCAAAGTTGGCTAAGTACCCCGTTGGGGAATATTTTGGTTTTTTCTTGCCTCAGTGTTTTACCGGATGTCAGAAAAAGTGAATAACTGTATTTCTTGTGGGAAACAGATACCGCATAGAGATTATCATACTTTGTGTATTCCTTGTTTGGGGCCTGAGCACGACGTTGTTGGGTGTCGCTTTTGTGCTAGGTTCAATAAGCGCACTATTAAGCGAAGGTTAGATTGTGCTAGGCTGGTCTTGAAGCGGTGCAATTATAATATGCCGCCTGATTCTCCGGCGCCGCTTCTTCAAGAAGTGCAAAGACAAAGCAGTTAAACCCAGGCAAGAAGAGTAGCCTGTTCCGGACGTCGGTTCTTTAGAGGCGTCAGTGGAACCGGTGGTTCTGACGGAGGCTTCTCTGGAGTCCCAGGGGGAGACTTTGATATTGCAGGATGTGGCCTCTCAGGAGGCAGGTCAGGCTGAAGGAGCTTCCCAGGTTACTGTACTCCCCTCCCTTCCTAGGGTGGTTAGGCCCTCTCCTTCTGTTTCCAAGGCTTCTCCCAGAGGCAGGCCAGGTTTAGCTTCTGTTGGGGTCACTCCTAGTGCAGCAGGGTCTGTGCCCAAGAAGCACATGCTTAAAATGGCAGAAGATTTGATTACTCTGATTAGAGGTTCTTTGCCCCCTCCTGATAAGAGGCCTAGGGTGGAGCCAGAGTTGGGGAGTTTTGAGCAGGCTTCGGATGTTTCTGAGTCTTCGACTGAAGACTTGCAGGAGTACTCTCCTTATTCTGATTCTGATGCAGATGATTCGACTCCTTCTGCTTCTCCTCCAGAGGATTTTTCTTTTTCAGAGACTCTTCATTCCATGAGGGAACATTTTAAGTGGGAAGGTCAGGACTTCTCTGATTCCAGGAAAAGGCTTAGGGAGTTTTTGCTTTTACCCCAGCATAGGCCCTTGGCTATACCTCCTGTTCTGGATGTTGTGGAAGATGTGTTTGCAGAGGCTTCACTTAATCCTGATTCTCTGCCTCCTGCTCCTGTTAAACCGGATAGGTATTACAGGGTGCCTGAGGCTCATAAATATCTTTATAAGAGTCCTAGGGCGGACCCAGAAACTGTTAGTCAGGGACCTAAGGGTGTCAAGGCCTCTGTTGTAAAAATCCGGTTCCTCCAGATAAAGAGGCCAGAGCTTTGGATAGATGGGGAAAGAAAGTCTATACATCTTCTACCCTAGCTATGAGGGCTTTGAATTGCCAGTTTCATATGTTGAAATATCAAAACTATCTTCTTTCTCAATTGAAGTCTAAGGTGGATGCTCTGGCGGAAGGCATTGAGTGTAAAGAATTACAAGATTTGGTGCATGTTTCAGAGCAAGTGGGTAAGCATTCTTTACAATGTGGTTTTGATGCTGTACAGGCCTCATCTAGAGTGGCTGCCACTGGTTCAGTTCTTCGCAGGCACGCATGGCTGAGGGATCAGAATTTATCTGACCATGTTAAGACAAGGATTTTGGATGCTCCTTTACAGTCTGATGTGTTGTTTGGTTCACCTGTGGAGTCAGTCTTGAAGAAAATGGAAGACAAGGCTAAGTCCATGCAGGCTGTTAAAGATTTTTTGCAAGTACAGCCTCCAAAGTTTAGTAGGAATTGGCCTGCTAAGGGGTGGACGTATCCTTCTTATGATTCTCAGTCTAGAGGTAGATCTAGACGTGGTAGGGGCAGAGCTCAGAGTTCTTTCAGACCTAGAACAGGGAGTTCACCTGCACAATCTTCGGGTGAGGGCAGGGGCCAGTCCTTTCGTAAACAGGCCCAATGACCTACCTTTTCAGCTGCCAGATCCTTCTTGCCTGGCAGCTCCTTTGGGAGGAAGGTTGGCACTCTTCAAGGAAAATTGGAATTTGATTACCCAAGACAAATGGGTATTGGATATCATACACCAAGGTTACAAGTTTTATTTCCATACCTTGCCTCCTTTCAAAGGCATGCCGGACGTTCCTCCTCAGCAAAGACTAGAGGCTCACAAACAAATTTTTCTGCTACTTCAAATAAGGGCCATACAACTGGTCCCTCTGCCAGAAGTGGGCCTAGGATTTTATTCTCGCCTGTTCCTAGTACCAAAGAAAGGGAACACGTGGAGACCAATCTTGGATTTATCTATCCTCAACACATATCTGGACATTCCCAAGTTCAAAATGTTGACGTTACAACAGCTTTTACCTCTACTGGGCAAAGATCACTGGATGGTGACTCTGGATCTCAAGGAGGCTTACCTTCATGTTCCTATCAGGCTCAGTTGCAGAAAGTATCTGCGTTTTCGGGCTGGGACTTCTCATTATCAGTTCTCCACTAAACTACCAGCTGCCAAAGTTTTGCACAAAAAGGTTTCATCCCACAGCTTGGAAAGTGGATGCTCTCTCATTCAGTTGGAGCAATCTTCATGTATATGCCTTTCCACCTCTGCCTCTCCTCCCAAAGGTACTCCTGAAGGTCAGACAGGACAAGCCAAAGATGATTTTAATAGCTCCAGATTGGCCTCGACAGCACTGGTACCCATTACTGAGAAGTCTGGTACGGGAGCCTCCATGGCCTTTGCCTTCGATTCCACACCTGCTGTCTCAGGAGAACAGTCATTTACTCAATGTCAAACTTCACTCTCTACATCTAACAGCCTGGCATATTCTGTTTTAAACCCTGGAGGGTCTCAGCTTCCACAGCAAGTTTTGAATGTTATTTTGGAGGCCAGAAGGCCTAGTACAAGGAAAGTGTACGCAGATAAATGGAGGAGATTTTTATTTTGGAGTACAGCAAAGGACCTTGATGTTTCTAAGCCTAATTTAAGTGTGGCTCTTCAATATCATACTGAGTTACTGGACAAAGGTTTGTCCTTCTCCTCTATTAAGGTTCATGCTGCAGCAATTTCTGCTCACTATGACTGTGACCCACCATTGTTTTCTCATCCTTTGTTTAAGCAATTCCTTAGAGGGGCAAAGAATATAAGACCCCCACGTAGAGCTCCTACTCCTGCTTGGGATCTCAATTTTGTGTTGGAGAAACTCACTCTACAACCTTTTGAGCCTGCAGCTACTGCCGAGTTGAAATATTTATCATGGAAGACTGCTTTTTTGTTGGCCATTACCTCTGCGAGAAGGGTTTCTGAATTACAGGCCCTTATGGCGGTTGAGCCTTTCTTAATTTTCCATAAGGATAGGGTATCTTTGTGTACTAATCCTTCCTTTATGCCTAAAGTGGTTTCTAGTGTGGCTTTAAACCAGACTATTCATTTGCCTACTTTTATGCAAACCCCAAAATAAAGGGGAAAAGATTTTGCACACTTTGGATATACACAGGCAGTTGCGATATTATTTGAGCAGAACTAAAGGGTTCAGGCAGTCTCAGCAGTTATTTGTTTCATTTGCTTTGGGTTCTCAGGGCAAGCCTGTTTCAAAACAAACTATTTCTAAGTGGATTGGGTTTTGTATTGCTTTCTGTTATTCCCATCATGGTAAGGAGATTCCAGCTGGGATTAGGCCTCATTCCACTAGGGCTACTGCCACTTCTACAGCTTTTTAAGGGGTGGCTACTAAAGATATTTTGGAGTCAGCTACTTGGAGTTCAGTGCATACTTTCTCTAAGCATTACCACCTTCCACTTTACTCTAAATCTAGGGCTGGTTTTGCCACTGCAATTTTACAGGGCATTTTGGCAGCTCCTAATGCTTTATAGTTTTGCCATCCTCCCTTACCTCTGCTTTGGGATTCTACCCATATGTAAGGACTGCAGCAATGTGAGATGAAGAACATAGTACAGTTTTGTACCTACCATAAATGTAGATGTTCGAAGATCCACATTGCTGCAGTCCAATTTACCCTCCCTCCTTCCCTCTGTAGTTAGAGGCGGTTGTGTGGTTTGGGTTGTGAATATTGTAAATATTGTAAATAGGATTAGTGCAGGGGTGGTTGGTTGGTTTTTTGCTGTCTTTGGGTTTTGGCCTTTCTTTTTAGGGCCTTCTGACATCTGGGGCAAGAAAAGACTGAGGATATGACGTCGGTCATGCGCTTTTGTACCCTGACGTTCTGATGTCAGTTCTAAGCGCCTTGACCGATGTCAGCCTTATACTTTGGTATTCGGGCCGACCGAGGACAGCGGACTACCCATATGTAAGGACTGCAGCAATGTGGATCTTCGAACATCTACATTTATGGTAGGTACAAAACTGTACTTTTCAGTAACTGCACAGATGTCACCATTCTCCAGGATGAGGAGACCATCCAGGGAGTACAGTTTCTTGTTAAGGCTTCTAGCACTGAGCAGTAACACCTTTAGCTTGTCCTGAGTAGCTTTTGTTTTATTGAAAGCTTTGTCTGGTGGATAATGTTTTGGCCAGTATCTAAAAGTCTAGGTATAACAGGTGAAGACCATCCCTGGAAAAGCAGTGTGGACTATCAACCATGTCCTCCTAGGCTGGCAAGTATTGGACCCATTTGGAATGACACCAGTAGCTAAGCCAATTGTTAAAGTTGATCATTTTCTCTTGGTATTGTCCTTAGAGATGGTAGAATGCTGCTCAGTGTTAGGCTCATACCTGCCTGTGACACATATTCGGAGAGCTCAATCTTGTCTCTTTTCATACAGTTCAAGGAGGTACATCTCAGGTCATTTCACGCCTACATGGACTGTGACTGAGTCATATTGGTATTTAAGGGTACGTGACCTAAGTGCTTGCATGATTTGGTGAATCCTGGTCCCTGACACGCAACTAACTGTAACCTTCTCTTATCCAGCCTGGTAAGCGGGACATCAGTGTGTCTCACAGTGGAGTTTGCTATGACCAGAATATT
Source organism: Protopterus annectens (assembly GCF_019279795.1). NCBI lineage: Eukaryota > Metazoa > Chordata > Ceratodontiformes > Protopteridae > Protopterus > Protopterus annectens. The sequence goes on from NC_056735.1 coordinate 1,751,011,027, forward strand.
GGGTTGTGAAGTGTTTTGCCTTATGGCTTGATAGTTGAGGCACAATGAGATGTGGCTTTGTGTTGTGATGGGAAGTGTCTTGCTTGTGTATACTGCGCCTGAGAGGCCTTTGCTGTTTGGGTAAGTTACATGTGAGCACCTCTGCATATGTGGGGTATGTATGTGTGGTCCTTTGTGGGTGCAGTAAGTGATGTGAGTCGCTGGCAACCTGTTTGTTACTTTTTGCATCTGTATGTGAGAGTGTAGCCTCCAATATCAATGTGTAACTACATCTCTCACATACTGTCCTTGTCTGAGAATTAAGTGGTTGTCTGTGTACATAAGGCAGTTGTTACATATTGCCTCAGGATACCCATGTCCACCAAGCTGAATGCAGAGATAGCAGGAAACTGCCCATCCATGGTTGCTGGTTCTGATATGTACTTGAAAGGATAAGAGTGAAGGGTATTTGTAACCTGATAAGGGAAGGATGCTTACATGGTGTAATCTGCAGCTAACCTAACCAGCGATGCTGCCCAGTGCCAAATCAGATACATTCTGAGCATAAATCATCCTGAGTGCTATAATAAGGTAACTAGCACAGTAAACTTACACAGTATAATGAAATAAGCAATGATTCTAGATGTCTGTGTCTATCCAGGGCATGGACACAGTGCAAATGAGCTAAATTTATTTCAGCACTGGAAGTACAGAAAACTGACTGAGACATCTTGCCAATGATTATTCAATAAAAGTACTTCACTTTTTAGAAATGAACCAAGAGCCACTCAGTTGTCCAGAATTTAGAGAGGCACTAAAACAAGAAAAGCTGATTACTAAGCCAATAAAACAACTACATGCAGGGGTCTGTAGTGTGTTTCACCAATCTATACAGACCAGGCTACCACCCAGTTCTAATAGATGGAAAATCCACTGACCTCTTAATGTAAAAACACAGAAAAGTTCATACTAGAGCGTAAAAAATACACTACTTAATTCAACAGTTAGCTAGATAATTAATTCAGAACAAGTAAGTCAGTCGAACAGATGGTGAGAGGTAGAATGCACATTTTTCAGAATGAATACATGGAAAGGCAAATAAATAAATCATGATATAAACAGAAGTGTAGAAATGTAAAAGCTTATAAAACTCTATTTACTGTAGTGGGTAAGCAGCTTAAAACCACCAAGTTTAAAAAGCAGATCAGGGAATGGGAGGGTGGGTAGGAAGATAACTAGCAGGAAGTCACCAAAGGTGCCTGTAGTTCATGCAGGCTGTGAATCTTTTCAGAAAAGACAAAGACCCAGAAATTCCCTTTCTAGTGATGTATCACTCAAGAAACAAATTAACCGATGGAAAAAAAAACATATGAAATGTGCAGCCTAGGTAATTTAAGTGTCCGTCTCCCACATAGAACAAAACACCAGGCCAAGCAGATTTCTTAAAACAGAAAACAATTCTTATCAGTTTAAACAACTCATATTTCAGAGGCGAGAATCAAACCCTGTACATTGTGACTGTTAGATAAATGCCTTAACTATTGCCAACTACTTAAAACAGTATTTGAATGCAGACTTGAAAAAGTAGCTGGTTTAGTTTCTGTTTTCAAATAACTGTAGTTGTAGTTATAGTTAATAGTTCATGTTTAAGAAATTTAACCTCTGTGATTAGTAACATTTTACTTTGGCAGAGATGGCTTTTGATGCACTCATTTCTTTAGGCAAGATACTGATAATTTGTGACTGATAAAATGCATTTAAATAATCATGTTTAAGAGCCATTCATTTTAATGGCTCTGTAGATAGACTCTGTGATCTAACTTATTTCTGGTGCCCCTCCTAGCCTTCATAATACAACTGATGACCAGACAAAAATAGGAAAGAAAATGAATTTCATAAAAAAAGACAGAAACAAGCTCAGGCATAAAATAGATGGAGTAATTATTAAATACTGTAATGCAGTGGGGAAAAAGTGGGGTTGATGCCAATGGCTTTTGTGTATATTGCACTTTTAATGTTGGATTAAAGAGAAGTAAAATTGACTTTTAGAAAAAAAAACATTGACAGTTCAGTAGAGTTCACCTTTAAAAGTAGTTCACCTTTAAAAGTAAATCATCTTTTAAGGATGATTCTTTGGTCTTGCAAAATATGGACTCTGAATTAAGTTTAAATGAGTCCCTACATTCTTGTGTATTGTGCTTGGCAAGGGTTGCGGAAGAATTGTCAGGTAGGCAGTGTTTTAGATTCAATGTAGTGTTTTATTAACTATAGAAGTGAATGACTGTCATGAATCATTTAGGCTAAGACATGGGCCACAAGTGCAAAATTGATGTGCATAAGATCAGTTTATATAGATACAGGGCCAGATTCTATGCTGTTGGTGTAACTGACTTACTCCAGTGTAAGTGATTTATAAACTGGTGTTACACTGGAGAAAGAGATACAATAAGAGCAAGTCTTTTGGAATCTTGCCCAAAGTAACCAGCAATCCAGCACATTCTTTGTGGAGGTGAGAGGAATCAAAGCCCTTGGAGACAATCTGACATAGGTAGAATATTCAAACTCCACTCATACAGTAAACAAAGCCTTGCCACTGGAACTTGATGTTAAAACAAGTCACGGAGTCTCATATTTTTTATTTTTTGTGGCTTCAAATATATGATTTTCAGGGAGAGCCCTACTTAACCTTCTAAAGTTTTCATTTTAATTCATTAATAGGAAAGATCACCCATTTCTGTGTCAATATGACCAGTATATCATATTATGTTCTATAATAGGTTGTATGGTACTTTTCCGTTAACCCACTACCACGTCTTTGCTTCGCTGGTGCTGCTGTATTTTTGTATTATGTAGTCTTGTATGGAGGACTAAGAAACAGTTATTGTTAAAATTAACTAAAATAAGCAGAAGAAGAAGGAATTGTTATGTTTGTAATATTAATAATAGATTCAAAGCCGTACCGCGGTTTCCCACTGCTGGTGCGTGTGTGAGCTTCTGTGGTCATCATTACGTATGTGTGTTTAGCTAAAAAATAATATCCATGTTATGTACGTGTATGTGTGTATTGTGTAGGGTCAAGTGGCAAGCATATGGTTTTAACTGCAGTAGTGCAAAGAAAATAAGGATAGTTTTAACACATTTTGTTATAAAAATTGTTTTTAACCATTTCTCCAACTTTTAAAATAATGTAGCAAAAGGTTCAAATCAGGCAATTTTATTTTGTGCCATGCAAAGCAAAACAAGTGTGAAAGAAACTGGGATTTTTATTGTGGTTGTTAGGAAAGGATGTGTTGTTCAAAATGTTGACAGTTTTTATCTTATGTGGTGTGTGTGTGTGTGTGTGTGTGTGTGTGTGTGTGTGTGTGTGTGTGTGTGTGTGTGTGTGTGTGTGTGTGTGTGTGTGTGTTTCTGTCTCTCTCTCTCTATATATATATATATATATATATATATATATATATATATATATATATATATATATATATACATAATGTGCGTGTGTGTGTATATAGAATTTCAGGCAAGGTAACGGCTTTACGCTTGCCCATATATTTTAAATATGTACATTACAACTAGTTTTCCCTTAATGTCAAAAGTCAGGGTAATGCTTTTTTATGTCAGGACGACAAAACTGAGTTAACGTTTTGGGGAAGGAGGACAGATTTATAATTGAAAAATGTGATCTATAGCATTTTATTCATGTAGGATTAATAAACAGGAAAAAAGCACCAGCAAGCCGAAACCACCTTAAAACATTTAATGTGTTCCACAGCAAGCAAAGCACAACACAGCACACTATGATCACGCTGAAACTACTACCAGTTCATTTTCGTCTCCTACTTCATCAGAAAAATGCTGACAATCCAAACCCCTCCCCTTTTATACCTTTGCACACTGCCAGAACTTAAAATCATGTGACACTGAATTCAGTTTTAACCCATTCCTAAACATACCTTAAAAACAAGCATAATAAATGCAACTTTCCCCTGCCCAATTACCTGACACACACACACACACACACACACACACACACGCACACACACACACACACACACACACACACACCTCCCTGAGAAATGCTAGCACTGATTTACTAGCTGTGCCCCCTTTTGCCCATACTGTAAGGTAGTTACTACTGCCACCAGAACCCCTCGCCAGCTACTTTAAGGCCCTTAACAAAGGATCTTCAATTTTACTGTATAATATTAATACAAATGGTAGTTTGGCCAAGAGCAAAGCTATTAGGAGTGACCCCCACTGTGTCGCCAAATAACTATGAAAGTACTCTCAAAACTTAAATATCTCTACAAAGATCAGCCACAATGAAAGGATTAACTATATTTAATAAAACACAATAAAAGAACAAGACAATACTAAACATATATTCACAGTGACATCAGAGTTTAGAATTGCAGGAAATATTTAAAACAACACTGAAGGACAGCCTCATACAAATAAAGAAAAACATTATCTAAACTAAGCTTCATTAAATTCCTGACTGAATCTAACAGAATCACTATTTCCTAATAACTTAATAGAGCAAGGCAGATGATGATGTGAATTGTTCTTTTTGTCAGCTCCAAGACAGAATACAGAATGCTCTGTCTCACCAACAGACTTCTCAAAATAATATAAAAAATATTACTGCTGAGATAGCTTGCAGAATGACGTCGCTTTTTCTCATCTGACTTCTAGTTCCCATGCAAACTCTTCATTGCTGGAAGCTGGCAGGACTTAGCACCTACCTGTAAAAATACACACACAAGGGCTTTTGCTGAGATCTTTGAAAGGTGCTGGAAGTCATAAAACAATTGCATACCTCTATGCTTCTTGAGTAGTAATTAGTTCACCACAAAGACAATACAGAAAGCTACCTAGTTCAGATTGTGTCACTGGCTGCCTTGAAACCTGTGTGATAGCAGCTTTGTGACCTAGTCTATAAAGTGATTTAATTTCAGATGCTTTTCTAAGGTTTGCTGGACTGAGGTTAACCCTCCAGTTTCCTCTGTTAAAACATGTACATTTAAACAGTTACAATAGTGCATGTACGTTTCTTTTCTCTGCAGTAGATACACTGTGGATACAGTCCAGACTCGAGCACTTTACAAAATACCTTTTCAATACACACGTCTATACAAATCAGTTGATATACACATGACATACAGTTCTAATACATTTGTAACACCAGCATCTTGTATGACCCAAAGTTGTAATACATTTGTAACAAAAGTATCGTGTATAAATCAGTTCAATATTCACAAATGAATATAATTATTTACAGAATTCCAGCTAGCTGTGCTGGCAGTACCTCCTCTCATCACACAGTACACAACTGCAGAATACTGGATGCATATGTATTCAAAAGTAGCAAACACAACAATGTGAATATCGTACCATATTTCACAATACATATTGCCAGTGCTGCAGCAAACTATGCATGGTACTGGCAAATGAAAGTTACTGTAGGTGCTCCAAATTATATCTCGTATGCAACTCCGAGTGGAAGACGTTGGTGCTCCATAGAGGAATAATCGATAAATGCAGGTGCAGGCAACAACTCCTTTTTTTGAACCTCAACTTTGATTTGAGTGGAGCAATAGAGGTCCATGTATGATAGTTTTGGCTGAGTTGAGGGGAGGCACAGATGAGCTTCTTACAGTTCTGGTGCTCTATACATGATAGCTATGGTTGGTATTCAACAGGAAGCCGAGTATAATTTTCTAAGTAATGGATGTATATGTGCTCAATGTGGCAGTAGATGCTAACTTTACAGCAGAACCCCTTGAAAAACATTAGGCAAGTGGATGTGTCTTCAGAATGTCCATAATTCACTTCAATTATTTTTTTTAACTGTACAGCCGGTAGTTTTCCGCTAAACCCCTACCAGGAGAGACAGTGGTATTTATACAGGTACTGCTCTAGGCAGTCTCATTAAACAAATCCTCTAATTTAAAACAGAAACAGACAATTTTCTCATCCAACTGTAACTTATTAAACAAAGAAAACGAATTACAAAATCATGTGGTGAAAAACTCGAGTTCTTCTGGAGTTTGTATTCCTTATTTTTATAAAACGGTTTCAACGCTCATATGATAAAACCAAGTGTTTATATGTATGTGTGTGTGTGTGTGGGGGGGGGGGAGTGAGTTAATACCCATACATTTGCATTAAATAAATACCTCGTCTCAATGGTGAATGTTCCTTGACTGCACTGAAATACGCCCACCTTTACAAATCCTAGGGTTAGTCCTAGATATAACCAAGTCCAGGAGGATGAGGTGCCCAAAACAAAACCAATAAACAAGAAAAAAACACCAGCAAGCCGTAACCACCTTAAAATATTTAATGTGTTCCACAGTAAGCAAAGCACAACATAGCACACAATGATAATGCTGAAACTACTACCAGTTCGTTTTCATCTCCAACTTCATCAGAAAAATGCCGACAGTCCAAACCCCTCCCCTTTTATACCTTTGCACACTGCCAGAACTTAAAATCATGTGACACTGAATTCAGTTTTAACCCATTCCTAAACATACCTTAAAAACAAGCATAATAAATGCAACTTTCCCCTGCCCATTTACCTGACACACACACACACACACACACACACACACACACACACACACACACACACACACACACACACACACACACACACACACACACACACACACACACACACACACACACACACACACACCTCCCTGAGAAATGATAGCACTGATTTACTATCTATGCCCCCTTTTGCCCATACTGTAAGGTAGTTACTACTGCCACCAGAACCCCTCGCCAGCTACTTTAAGGCCCTTAACAAAGGATCTTCAATTTTACTGTATAATATTAATACAAATGGTAGTTTGGCCAAGAGCAAAGCTATTAGGAGTGACCCCCACTGTCGCCAAATAACTATGAAAGTACTCTCAAAACTTAAATATCTCTACAAAGATCAGCCACAATGAAAGGATTAACTATATTTAATAAAACACAATAAAAGAACAAGACGATACTAAACATATATTCACAGTGACATCAGAGTTTAGAATTGCAGGAAATATTTAAAACAGCACTGAAGGACAGCCTCATACAAATAAAGAAAAACATTATCTAAACTAAGCTTCATTAAATTCCTGACTGAATCTAACAGAATCACTATTTCCTAATAACTTACTTAATAGAGCAAGGCAGATGATGATGTGAATTGTTCTTTTTGTCAGCTCCAAGACAGAATACAGAATGCTCTGTCTCACCAACAGACTTCTCAAAATAATATAAAAAATATTACTGCTGAGATAGCTTGCAAAATGACGTCACTTTTTCTCATCTGACTTCTAGTTCCCATGCAAACTCTTCATTGCTGGAAGCTGGCAGGACTTAGCACCTACCTGTAAAAATACACACACAAGGGCTTTTGCTGAGATCTTTGGAAGGTGCTGGAAGTCATAAAACAATTGCATACCTCTATGCTTCCTGAGTAGTAATTAGTTCACCACAAAGACAATACAGAAAGCTACCTAGCTCAGATTGTGTCACTGGCTGCCTTGAAACCTGTGTGATAGCAGCTTTGTGACCTAGTCTATAAAGTGATTTAATTTCAGATGCTTTTCTAAGGTTTGCTGGACTGAGGTTAACCCTCCAGTTTCCTCTGTTAAAACATGTACATTTAAACAGTTACAATAGTGCATGTACGTTTCTTTTCTCTGCAGTAGATACACTGTGGATACAGTCCAGACTCGAGCACTTTACAAAATACCTTTTCAACACACACGTCTGTACAAATCAGTTGATATACACATGACATACAGTTCTAATACATTTGTAACACCAGCATCTTGTATGACCCAAAGTTGTAATACATTTTTAACAAAAGTATCGCGTATAAATCAGTTCAGTATTCACAAATGAATATAATTATTTACAGAATTCCAGCTAGCTGTGCTGGCAGTACCTCCTCTCATCACACAGTACACAACTGCAGAATACTGGATGCATATGTATTCAAAAGTAGCAAACACAACAATGTGAATATCATATCATATTTCACAATACATATTGCCAGTGCTGCAGCAAACTATGCATGGTACTGGCAAATGAAAGTTACTGTAGGTGCTCCAAATTATATCTCGTATACAACTCCGAGTGGAAGATGTTGGTGCTCCATAGAGGAATAATCGATAAATGCAGGTGCAGGCAACAACTCCTTTTTTTGATCCTCAACTTTGATTTGAGTGGAGCAATAGAGGTCCATGTATGATAGTTTTGGCTGAGTTGAGGGGAGGCACAGATGAGCTTCTTACAGTTCTGGTGCTCTATACATGATAGCTATGGTTGGTATTCAACAGGAAGCCGAGTATAATTTTCTAAGTAATGGATGTATATGTGCTCAATGTGGCAGTAGATGCTAACTTTACAGCAGAACCCCTTGAAAAACATTAGGCAAGTGGATGTGTCTTCAGAATGTCCATAAATCACTTCAATTATTTTTTTTTAACTGTACAGCCGGTAGTTTTCCGCTAAACCCTACCAGGAGAGACAGTGGTATTTATACAGGTACTGCTCTAGGCAGTCTCATTAAACAAATCCTCTAATTTAAAACAGAAACAGACAATTTTCTCATCCAACTGTAACTTATTAAACGAAGAAAACAAATTACAAAATCATGTGGTGAAAAACTCGAGTTCTTTTGGAGTTTGTATTCCTTATTTTTATAAAATGGTTTCAACGCTCATATGATAAAACCAAGTGTTTATATGTATGTGTGTGTGTGTGAGGGGGGGGGGAGTGAGTTAATACCCATACATTTGCATTAAATAAATACCTCGTCTCAATGGTGAATGTTCCTTGACTGCACTGAAATACGTCCACCTTTACAAATCCTAGGGTTAGTCCTAGATATAACCAAGTCCAGGAGGATGAGGTGCCCAAAACAAAACCAATAAACAAGAAAAAAACACCAGCAAGCCGTAACCACCTTAAAATATTTAATGTGTTCCACAGTAAGCAAAGCACAACATAGCACACAATGATAATGCTGAAACTACTACCAGTTCGTTTTCGTCTCCAACTTCATCAGAAAAATGCCGACAGTCCAAACCCCTCCCCTTTTACCTTTGCACACTGCCAAAACTTAAAATCATGTGACACTGAATTAAATTTTAACCCATTCCTAAACGTACCTTAAAAACCAGCATAATAAATACAACTTTCCCATTTAAAACACTTATAAATATCTAAAAACACACTTTCAAAACCTGTAGTAAATAAACAGATGGATATAAAAAATTAATTCATGTTAAAAAATGAATAGATGAATGTAAACAAAATCGAGTAAAATCAATCTTGTTGAACAAGATTTCAAACCACATGTGTGTGAAATTGATAACTTCGCTGCTCTTAATTTTAAAACTGGGGCTAGGGAGACCATGTCGTTCAAACCTGGCCACCTATTGGCTTCTAATACCAATTGCCAGCAAACCTCTCTATATTACAACATGGTCTCCCAAGAACCACCCCTACCATCCATTACCAATTCATCTAATACAAAAACGTGTACAAAGCACCTTCATAGCTGAAAGTGTGTTTATATAATGTGTTTCTGTTGTTACCCTCCTAATGTCATAAAGGTGTTAATATATTCTTTTCTTTAAACACCTTTCCATCCTACCTATGTAAAACGCTTTACATTTCTTACAGGTTGCAATGTAAACAGGTCCCTTACTTTCACAATTAAAATAGGATTTAGAGGTAATGTGTCTATTTCTGTTACTGACAGTAATTTCGGAAGTATCAGCTATAAAAGGGCATTGTTGGCATGCTCCACACTTGAAGGTACCCACTTTTCTAATTAAGTTTCCCCCAAGGTCCTTTTCCATAAGGTCCTTAATACATCTACCTTTTCTGAAGATGATTACGGTGACGTCTGTGGTGGGAGTGACGGATGCTTTTATGGTGGATGTGGGATTACATCAAGGATCAGCTCTGAGCCCTTTCCTATTTGCAGTGGTGATGGACAAGTTGATAGACAAGATCAGACAGGAGTCCTCGTGGACTATGATGTTTGCATATGACATTGTGATCTGTAGTGAGAGTAAGGAACAGGTGGAGGAGACCCTGGAGAGATGGAGATAAGCTCTAGAGAGAAGATGAATGAAGGTCAGCAGGACTAAGACAGAATATATGTGTGTGAATGAGATGGAGGATAGAGGAATGGTGAGGATGCAAGGAGTTGAGGTGTTTAAATACTTGGGATCAGTAGTTCAGAGTAATGGTGAGTGTGGAAGAGAGGTGAAGAAGAGAATACAGGCAGGATGGATTGGGTGGAGAAGAGTGTCAGGAGTGATTTGTGACAGACGAGTACCAGTAAGAGTCAAAGGGAAGGTCTACAAGAGGGTAGTGAGACCAGCTATGTTATATGGGTTGGAGACAGTGGCATTGACAAAAAGGCAGGAGTTAGAGCTGGATGTGGCAGAGTTAAAGATGTTAAGATTTGCAGTGGGTGTGACGAGGGTGGATAGGATTAGGAATAAGTATATTAGAGGGTCAGTCCAAGTTGGAAGGTTTGGAGACAAAGCCAGAGAGGCAAGATTATGTTGGTTTGGACATGTGCTGAGGTGGGATGCTGAGTATATTGGGAAAAAGATGCTAAGGATGAAGCTACCAGGTAACAGGAAAAGAGGAAGGACTAAGATAAGGTTTATGGATGTAGTGAGAGAGGACATGTAGGTGGTTGGTGTGACAGAGCAAGATGCAGAGGACAGGAAGAAATGGAAACAGATGATCTGCTGTGGCGGCCCCTAACGGGGATGGCCGAAAGCAGATGATGACAAAATTTTTAATTCAAATCGGAGAGCTTGGAAAATCTGTTCCATTCCTAACGGACAATGTCTCTAATGACCTGCACATCACCACTAAAATCCACAATAAAGGAATTCTCATAGGAGTCACTGTCCCCTGTAAAATTGGTGTAAATCAGTCCTTCCTATGCTGCAATACTTCTTCCTGGACTTCCTTAATCAAGGTCTCTGGGTATCCTCTTTCTAAAAACATACATTTTAGTAGGTCACACTCATCCAAAAAATCATTGTCATCAGAGGTCATTTGACTACCACGTACATATTGACCCTTCACTATTCCTTTCTTTTGAAAGTATGGGTGGGCACTAGAAAAGTGCAAAAATGAATTACAATATTTCTCCTTCCTGTGTACTTTTGATTCAAACCCATTACTACTCTTCCTAATATGGAAGTCCAAGAAGTCAATACTGTCATAACCTATCTTATATGTGAATCTAAAAAAATCAGTACTGTTGGAAATGCATTCAAAGAAGTCCATACATTTTTCCTCTCTGTCTGTCCAAAATATACAGATATCATCAAGGAAACATTTGTATAGTGCCCAACAATCCTTAAATACTGAATTAAACACACACTTTTGCTCCCACCAAGCCCATCACTGGGTTTGCATAAGTGGGGGCACACATGGCCCCCATGGCAACTCCCTTTAACTGTTGAAAAAAATTCCCCTTCAAAATAGAGAAAATTGTTGTTTAATACCAATTCCATTAAGACAGTAAAAACATAAATCCTTTTTTCAGGAAAATTATTTCCGTTCCTTAGAATCTCTTCAAAAAACTCTAAGCCAGCTCTATGCGGAATAGAAGTGAAAAGGTCCACTACATCAGTAGTAATAAAAATGACTTATTTGGTTATCTGTTTGTCCTTTACACTTTTTAAAAAATCCCATGAGTCCTTCAGCACATTGCATGCACCCACAGACAGGTTCTTTAACCTGTGATCTAAATATTTAGGCAGTGTGCAAAGGTATAAATGGGGAGGGGTTTGGATTGTCAGCATTTTTCTGACGAAGTTGGAGACGGAAACAAACTGGTAGTAGTTTCAGAGTTATCATTGTATGCTGTGTTGTGCTTTACTTGCTGTGGAACACATTAAATGTTTTAAGGTGATTATGGCTTGCTGGTGCTTTTTTTTCCTGTTTATTGGTTTTGTTTTGGGAACCTCATCCTCCTGGACTTGGTTTTGTGTCTTACTTTGAGGATGGCAGAGCTTATTGTATCCACCGAAGCTGCTTCAATCGGAAGCAGCAATGAGAAAGCTATTTCGGATTTACTGGGTAAAGTTACACAGCTTGTTGATCTTATGACACCGATCTGTCACTCACTTGTTAAGTTCGCCTCTTTTTCATCAGTAGATCAAAAAAAGAATGCATGCACCTCCATTTATCGGTTATTTCTCTGTGGAGCACCAACAACATCTTCCACTTGGGGTTGTATACGAGATATAATGTGGAGCACCTTCAGTAGCTTCCACTTGCCAGTACCATGCATAGTTTGCTGCAGCACTGGCAATATGTATTATGAAATATGATGCGATATTCACATTGTTGTGTTTGCTACTTTTGAATACATATGCATCCAGTATTCTGCCTTTGTGTACTGAACGATAAGAGGAGGTACTGCCAGCACAGCTAGCTGGAATTTTGTAAATAATTATATGTCATTTGTGAATATTGAACTGATTTATACGTGATACTTTTGTTACAAATGTATTAGAACTTTGGGTCATACAAGATGCTTGTGTTACGAATGTATTAGAACTGTATGTCATGTGTATATCAACTGATTTGTATAGACGTGTGTGTTGAAAAGGTATTTTGTAAAGTGCTCGAGTCTGAACTGTATCCACAGTGTGCCTACTGCAGCGAACAGAAATGTACATGCACCATTGTAACTGTTTAAATGTATATGTTTTAACAGAGGAAACTGGAGGGTTAACCTCAGCCCAGCAAACCTTAGAAAAATATCTGAAATTAAATCACTATATAGACTAGGCCACAAAGCTGCTATCTCACAGGTGTCTTTACTAGGAAGCTTTCTGTGTTGTCTTTGTGGTGAACTAATTACTACTCAGGAAGCATAGAGATATGCAATTGTTTTATGACTTCCAGCACCTTCCAAAGATCTGAGCAAAAGCCCTTGTGTGTGTATTTTTACAGGTAGGTGCTAAGTCCTGCCAGCTTCCAGCAATGAAGAGTTTGCATGGGACCTAGAAGTCAGACGAGAAAAAGTGACTTCATTCTGCAAGCTATCCCAGCAGTAATATTTTTTATATTATTTTGAGAAGTCTGTTGGTGAGACAGAGCATTCTGTATTCTGTCTTGGAGCTGACAACAAGTAGAACCATTCACCACATCATCTGCCTTGCTCTGTTAAGTAAGTTATTAGGAAATAGTGATTCTGGAGTCGTACTGGAACAGTAATCAGGATACACCACGAGAAGTCCAATAGTATCAAAACAAAGTCCTTTATTCCATAAAAATATACGAAAGATGAGCGCTTTCGCGTGCTGAGTGCACGCTTCTTCAGATCTACTAACATCATTTTCTAGCATCCTTTTATACAGTTAAAACCAACAATTAATTGCTTTCAATCAATACATCATCTCTTAATTAATCAATCAAGAGATTAAAGGTACATCACAGTAAGACCTTGCTTAGTCATCAATACAGCATCTTAAACATTTAAAAATATATATTTAAATTTAAAATGAGGTATGACATTCTCGCTTAGTTTTCTCATAATAACTCATTATATACGAGTTATATATCTAGCGTAAAATGTCTAGAACTCAACTGCTTATCTGGTGTATCTCTGTACTTTAAAAACCAGTAAAAGCAGTAACTGCATTAAGTGCAGAAAAGAAAAGTAAACAAATATCTTTGTACAAGTTACTTAAAAATATATACATATAGCCATGGCTATAGACAATATCACGCTGTTCTAATATGTGCAATGTAGTATTGTAGAGCGTGATTATATATACTGGGGCTATACATCCAATACACTCCCCTTTAATGTATAATAGTGACTCAGAACTAGGAGCCAGCTTCAACATAGTCATGAGTATGCAGTATCTAGTATATTTAAAAACAAGATTATTGCATTTCTGTCCAATATTACTCATAGTTTCTATATATGTAATAATATTGTGTCTAATATAAATATATTTAAAACTCAACTATTGCTCAGTATAATTGTATACCTTGAAGGTCAATATGAACAATATAAACTTAATAACAGGAATATATAAATAAATATAAATAAAGATCTATATGCAGTATAATCTAATTATATAAAGCATCACGCTGTTCAGATAGGTACAATATAATATTGTACAGTATAGTTTCGTACATTGTAGTTAAACATCCAATGTATTTCCCGTCAATATGTAAATAACTACTCAAAATTGAGTGCCAGCTTCAATTAATGATAAACAAATATGCAGTAGTATTATCATTACATGACACCTTGTTTAATATGTCAAAATCATTTCCATAGTTCTGGGTACATATACTGGCTATAGTTTTATTTGTATTCAAAAATATAAATGGGTTTTCCTATAGCTTCACAACGTGTATATCTTGCTGCATAATGCTTGAACATGGTAAAACTGCTTAATAAACTAGGGTTCCAGTAAATAAAACAATATGCAAAACAAAACAGTGACTTATGCATAATATAAATCAAAGTGACCAAATAAAATCTGTTAACATGTGTTAAGTATATTCCAATTTAACAGACTATTCATAAAGTGTGTTATAGTCCTAGATGAATAACTACTATTGTCCTGTTAATTAAGTACTATTAATAACTAAAAAAGCTAAAAAAGCTATATTAATGTTTCCTAGTAAATTGATAAAATTATAAATATATTGGATTAGAATATGATGTAAATAGAAATTATTTTACCCTGAATCATATGTGTTTAAGTCAAAACTCATCAGTATAATATTAAAATATATATCTAAATAAATAAAACAAATAGATGAATAAATAAACTAATCCTTTATCTATCAGTAACTAAATATAATCAAACTTCATCTATTTAAGTTACAATAAACATTACTAAATTTAAATCAAATTTTATCTCTGTTGCAAAGCTGGTTTTAAAGAGAGATAATTATTAATACCAGGTTCTCTGTGCGCTCCTGTTTTAAGAATCCAATCCAGTTCTAATTTATATAAACGATTATTCCTATCACCCATTCTAACATTGTCTCCTACTATTTGTAGAATCCTAAATCTAAATTCATGATCAGGATTCTGTTTAATGTGCTTTGCCAGTGCATTTAATTCATTCTGTTTACGAATGTCGTAAACATGATTATAAATACGTTCTTTTAATTTCCTCTTCGTGAGTCCAACATAGAACGCTTGGCACTGTATACAGTTGGCCATATAAACTAAATTCATGGTGTTACAATCTGTATATATTTTAGGGATAAATTCGAAATGGCCATTTGGGTGTTGAAAATGCTGAACAGTTGTAATGTATTTGCACATATTACATTTCAGACATGGGAAAGTACCACATTTCTCTTTGTCTTCTATCTTTCTATTAGAATTATTATGTAAATTCTGAGAAAATATATCTTTCAAGTTGTCACAAGTCTGAAACACAAATGCAGGTTTATCTCCCACTAACATATGAATCTCTTCTGTGGTGGTTAATATATTCCAATGTCTGCTTATAATTCTTCTAATTTCAGCGTTATCATTTGTATATTTCATAACATGTCTAACCCTTTCATCTTTGACTCTATATGTATTAAAACTTCGTCTATTCCTCTTCTCAAGATGTGATCTAACTTCCTCATTTGCATTTAATTCAGAAGGGTGCAAATTTTCATCTTCCATAGGGGTAATAATCTCATGTCTTATGTTCTTAACTAAAACTGGGTTATACCCTCTCTCTAGGAAAATGTTCTCTAGTCTATTCGCTTCTTCTTGTAAAATAGAGGGGTCCTTGCATATTTTCACGATTCTAGAGTATTGGCCTCTTACTATCCCAGAAAAAACATGTCTGGGATGCATGCTGCTGTACTCCAGCATAGTATTCTTCCAGCATTTTTTCCTAAACAATTTGGAAATTATCTTTCCATCAACATTTAAAGATACAGTTAAGTCTAAGAAATTAATACTGTCACTTGAAAATTCATAGGTGAATCTAAGAAAATCTGTAGTCTCATGTAGGTAGTCTACAAAATTCTGTAACTCTTCTGTTGTCCCTTTCCATAGAAATATTACATCGTCTACAAATCTCCTATAAATTGCTATCTTATTCATCCATACACTATTGAACAAATATTCTTGCTCCCAATAGTGTAGGACGAGGTTCGCATAGGAGTTCGCACATGGTGTACCCATGGCGACTCCCCATGTTTGTAAGTAATGTTTGCGATTGAATAAAAACACATTATAGTGGAGTACCATATCTAGAAGTTGACTAATCAAAATCTGCCTGTCACCAGAGAAGTTACTTTCTTTGGCCATTAATTCCCTGATAGCTTGGAGGCCAAATTCATTTGGAATACAAGTGAATAAATTGCAAACATCTAGTGTGACTAATCTTAATTCACTAGTGTCTGTCTGGGTTAATTCAATGCTTTCCAAATCTCTTAACAGCTGTTGTGTGTCTTTCAAAATAGTAGTAGTGTTGTCAACAAGCGGTCTCAATACTTTCTCTATGAATATTGAAATGTAGTAAGTTGCCCATTGTCTGCCTGCAACAATGGGCCTCATGGGTATAGGTTCAACTCCTTTATGTATTTTAGGGAGACCTTTCAAAGTTGGAATCAAAGGTTCTTCAACATACAAATAATCGTACATTTCTTTACTGATTTGTCGGCACATCAGAAGATCGTATAAATTATCATTAACATTATTTATTATTCTCATAACTTCTTCCAAAGTTAGTGCCTTATATGTACTATCACTTCTTAACATACTCTCTACCATCTCAGTATATCTAAGTTTATCTAATAGAACTACCCCACCCCTTTTATCAGCAGGTAGTATAACAATGTCAGTTTTCTTACGTAACCTATTAAGGGAAGTGTATTCAGCATTACTTAAGTTGAAAAATCTATTTTTAACACGTTTTCTAGCATAGAATGCATACATATCTTTTTCACATGTTTTGACAAAACTTTCTACAATGGATGGTAGGGGAGGACAGAAGGTGCTATTGCGTTTAAAGTTACACATACTACCTGTAGCATAGTCATTATTATTATTTCTAAAAAACAATTTAATGGCTACTTTCCTTGCAAACAGCCTCAGATCTGTAACAGTCTCTGACGATATACTTGTTTGCGAGGGCACATAGTTGAGGCCTTTGTTCAAAAGAGAAATAGTGATTCTCTTAGATTCACTTAGGAATATAGTGAAGCTTAGGTTAGATATTGTTTCTTTATTTGCATGAGACTGTCCTTCAGTGTTGTTTTAAATATTTCCTGCAATTCTAAACTCTGATGTTACTGTGAATATATGTTTAGTATTGTCTTGTTCTTTTATTGTGCATTATTAAATATATATATTAAACCTTTCATTATGGCTGATCTTTGTAGAGATATTTAAGTTTTGAGAGTGCTTGCATAGTTATTTGGTGACACTGTGTAGGTCACTCCTAATAGCCTTGCTCTTGGTCAAACTACCGTTTGTATTAATATTAATATTACACAGTAAAATTGGACACCCTTTGTTAAGGACCTTAAAGTAGCTGGTGAGGGATTTTGGTGGCAGTAGTAACTACCGTATAGTCTGGGCAAAAAGGGGCATAGCTAGTAAACCAGTGCTAAAATTTCTCAGGGAGGTGTGTGTGTGTGTGTGTGTGTGTGTGTGTGTGTGTGTGTGTGTGTGTGTGTGTGTGTGTGTGTGTGTGTGTGTGTGTGTGTGTGTGTGTGTCAGCTACTTGGGCAGGGACACGAAGCACTGGTTGGACAGAGAGAGTGTCGGAGGACTTGGCTTGGAACCCTGGCTAAGTACTCAACTCTATAGCTGTGCCAGTGGAGACTCTTATTGGGGGATCTGGAGAAAGAGAGAGGAACCAGCCCTGGACTGTCTTTGTCCCCTGTGTGCTCTTAAGGGAAATTGTGCATGATTGCACTTGATGCAGAAAGCTGCATCTGGAAATACTGTGTGTATACCTGTTATCCTCCCAGTGAACATCCCCCCATAGATGCGAGTGGTGAGGATTAAGGCTTCTTGATTTCTGGCCCCCATAGATGTGAGTGGTGAGGATTAAGGCTTCTTGATTTCTGGCCCAGAGGTGGGATTTCCGTGTCACATATTGGTTGGCTGTGGTGGGTCACCAGATACTGCTGTATAGTTATTTTAGAGATGTAACATAAAATAAGAAATTACATCAGAAAAGACAAACACTGCTTCATTAAGACATGGCTTCCCTTTCATTATACCCCTATTGTAACTGCAGGAGCTTCTTTT
>NC_056735.1:1751029803-1751137303 GCF_019279795.1 Protopterus annectens
ACCTCTTTGCAGTTGCTGGAGGCTATAAAGTAGATACTCATACTGTAAAAATATATTATTGAAATGCAACATTATGACTGTATTATGCCATCCATGCCTATTAATGAATTAATTCATTGTCTGAGGCTATAAATAAAGCAAAACAATTAGACAGTATACATGCTGTAGCAGCTTTTTTCCAACAGTACACAAGTCGTACAAAAGTCACACTGTTCCAATAGTATTAGGAGCAACAAGTCTTATAAAACAGAATCTACAATTATATTTGGATATTTTACCAATACATATAAGTGTATGAATTGCAGGAGTCATTATTTGGCATATTGCTGGTGTTGCAAAGAGCATTTCTGGCTGACATCAAAGATTGAAACAATAATAATTTCATGAACTTTTAATTGTACTTTGTCTTAGGAATGGGGTCCATTCCCATCATGGTATTAGAAACCCAAAAGATTTGGATAAAAACGGCAGAAAAATTACTGAGTACAACATACTGTTTTTGTTTTGTGGAGGCGTACAGGCTTGCAGAACACCTACATCTCATTTTTTACCTCTGTCTGTCTGATAATGCTGTATTGTTGCACCATGCACCTCCAAGGTCAACAGAACAGGCTAACAGACAAATAGAACTCTATGCAGGGTAATAAATCAGGCTCCCAACAGACATACTGATACACTCTTATTACTTATCTGTCTTTCCTCAGTTACCGTAAAATCTGCCAGTGTGCATAATATTTTCTTCTTTACTTTTACAATTATCACAGAGATTTGGATTTCATTTACAAATTTTATTTCAAGTTTTACGGAAAAAAATACTGACATCCATTTTCTAAATAAAACACACTCACATTTAAAATGGACTAATTAAAAGCAGACTAGGCAGGAGAAACAGTAAATTTATTTTCCCTTGAAACTCACATTTGGTAAAAATGCATCTGGCAACCTGTTAAATTATAAGACATGCTGGGATTCATACTCAAATAGCATATAGTTAAGTACTAATTAACAGCTATGTTAAAGGTGCAAAGATTCAAAAGATAAATGTGTAATGCTTTTGCTAACAACCAGCAGCCCAGAATTATTTCCTGGTGAAATAATTTGGTGAGTTACATGGAAGACTAATGAGGGGTGAGGGAATTGTACCCTGTACTATAGTAGGAAGCATCTGTTTAACAACTCAGAACTGTGCTTATCTGCACTAAGTGCTCGACAAACTGTTGTAGACCAAAGTGCATTTCTCACTTGTGTGCCTGCAAGAAACAAGATAAATTAATATATTTGTAGTTAAAATTGAACTTATAGACTTAATACCGTCCAGTTTATTCACAGTGAAATAATAAATGCACTGTAAACATTCACAGAACAAGGAAACCAAGGATCATACCTAAAGGATATGACATTTACCATTGTTTATTTCCTTCCTTTACACCATAGCAACTCTGGTTCATAGGGGATTATTAAGCTTGCAGTTCAGGGTACCATTGAGGAGTCTAGCTAGCCTAATTGTATAGTTGCCTGAAAATGCTGTCTGCTTAACTGACAGTCTCAAGGGTAGGGCATTAATATGAAGCAAAATCAGAGATGTGCTGCAGAATTGGAGACTGATAAGAGCAGACTACTCAATTTTTTTTAAATGTAAGAGAACATGTTTTACCTCAACGTGCATTTTGTGAACTACAGTAACTATGAAACTCTAATGATGACAATGATTGACTGTAATCCCCTGGGATTTACCAGAAAAAGAGGGTTGGTGTGGTGTATTAAAGCCCCAAGTTCTTTATAAACTTGTCTCCCTGTAGTTAAGCATACAGGGTTTGATTCCTGCTGTTTACCTCTAAAAATCAGTTAACCAGACAGTGCTCTCTGATTGAGGCATTGCTCTCTCTCACACACACACACACACCTCTGATAGAAATCTGTTCATACTCTATTGGAATGAGTGCAAATAATCCAAAGTAAAACCTGTCCTTTACGATAAGCAGTGTATCCAAGCAGTGCTTTCAAAGAAAAAAAAATACCTCAATCACATATTTCTTGTACTGGGGAGTTGGGGGGTCAGGAATCCAGCTTCCATTCTGTGTGAAATTTCTGTTGGCTACTACTACTACTACTACTTCCTGTATGGCTACTGTTGGCTTTGTATGATGGGGAAGGTGCTGGAATCTTGTATATAGAAAATACCTCAGAATGGAAATTAATGCTCCACACTGGAAGTATATCCCTCATTGGTGAGATCTGATCATAAACTAATCTCACTGGAAATCCACATCCCGCCCCCACCCCAAACAAAAAAGACCACAGTGAAGAACTTCTCTAAAGCAAACTTCACACTACTCAAGACTGGTGTGGTATCCTTCAAGGCCCCTGAGCCAGTGGAAACAACAACCCAAGCTGCGGAAGCCCTTACAAATGCCTTCTATGAACACCTCCAGGACTGCATGGATCAGGCAATCCCAAATAAAACCAAGACTCTTTCCACAAAGGGCAAACGTCCAGTCTGGTGGACCCCAGCCATTAACAAACTTTACAATAAGAGGAGAAAGCTATTACATGATAGAACGAAATCCATAAAAGGGAAGTCACCCCTGATCATTATTAGTAAAAAAATACGAGCACTCATAAAATCAACTAAGGCCAATTTTGAGAGAAAAATTGCCGTGGATTCAAAGGACAATCATAAGGCCTTTTTCAGCTATGTTAGGAACCTGGGTGGAAACTCCTAGATATGCTCAGAATTAGTCCAAAATGATACAAAAATCACTGAACCCACAGACATTGCCAACATACTGGCAGACAGGTTCAGTGCAAACTTCACCCCCCTCTCCCCCCCTAAAGGAGAGATAACTATCCAAGCAGAGTGTAGCCTCCTAGACATCTCAAATGCGCAGGTGAAAGCTGCTCTCTCTAAAGCTAAAAACACAGCATCAATGGGACCAGATGGTGTCCCCAGCTGTGTGCTACACGAGCTAAATGAGGAATTAAACCCGCACATAAGGCAGCTGTTTAATCTCAGCCTTACCACAGGATACGTGCCCAAGGCGTGGCATACGGCAACTGTGGTCCCACTCCACAAAGGCGGTGCCTCTACGGACCCTGGTAATTACCGCCCCATAAGCTTAACAAGTATAGTCTGCAAAGCTATGGAGAGGATCATAGTGGAGCTCATAAACAAAGATATAGGGGACTTGCAGACATTGGACCCGACCCAGTTTGGCTTCGTCAAGGGCAGATCATGCCTTTTGAACTTGGTCGACTTCTTCTAAACAGTCACCAAGGCCATTGATGAGGGAAAGGCAGTCCATACAGCCTACCTTGACCTTGCAAAGGCCTTCGACACAATACCCCACTCGGGTATTGTAGAAAAACTTACCAGCTTAAATGTAAACCCATATGTCACAAGATGGGTTGCAAACTGGCTTAAGGACAGAACCCACAGGGTTAGAGTTGCTGGCGCTATGTCAGACTCCAAGCCGGTCACAAGCAGTGTCCCACAGGGCTCGGTTCTTGGCCCCCTATTGTTCGGCATCTACTTCTCAGAAGTACAGGCCAACATGGGAGGACTTTGGCTGACAAAGTTTGCAGACGACTGCAAACTGGGCGCCCTAGTGGAAAGTGCATCGGACACGGATATCCTTCAGAAGGGACTCACGGAAACAGATAGCTGGTGCCAGAGCCATGGCCTGAAGTTAAACGCCAAAAAATATATAGTCATACCCTTCGGGAAAAACAAGGTAACCCCAAGCTACCATATAGGTGGCAATCCACTAAGCACAGAAGAGGTTATCAGGGACCTGGGGACCCAGGTTGACAGTGGCCTTTCTTTGACACTCACGTTGCTAAAGTGGTTAGAAAGACCTTCTACATTGCCCACCTGATCATGAAGGGATTCACATCCAGATCTAGTGAGGTCATTGTTCCCCTGTACTCTTCACTTATCAAACCAATGATCGAGTACAATGCCCCATTCGGGATGTATCGCACCCGACATCTGCAGCAATTGGAGAGACCCCAAAAGTTCCTCACCAAAAGGATAAAGGGACTCCAAAATCTGTCATATGCTGCCAGATTGAAGAAACTCCAGCTCTATTCAGTTGCATACCGTCTGCTCAGAGGTGACATGTGCCTGACATACAAGGCCATGTCCAACCCGGAATTAATGGACATGCTCCACCTCAAAAATCCAAATCCACCAAAACCACTAGAGCAAGCAACTTAAACCTTAGCACGGATATAAATAGGACGTGCTGGAGGGATAGATTTATCACTCAGAGACTCCCTATGTTGTGGAATAAAATCCCGGTCCATGTGAGGCAGAGCACCTCGCTGGCTCTGTTCAAGAGAAATCTTGACCTGTGGATGGGAGATCGTAGGTTTATCCCGGGAATCATCTCTGTGTCACTGCTGGACAGAGGCACAACAAACTAATGGGCACAGTATTTTTTCATATAAGGGGTGGCGTACGCCACAAAAATTTGGGCTAGGCTTATAAATGCCTTAGGGCAGATAGCCTAGTATAAACCTATGAACCTATGAACCTAAGATTACCATGAGAGAAAAAAATATTTTAATTTCTGAATCATTGTTTGGTGCCAATGGGCCACCTAAAGCTGTGAGCCCTGGGAGACTGCCTGTTTTATCCTAATTGTAAGCTGCCACTGTAGTAAGTGTAAAATGAATACTACAAATCCAAACTTTCAGTATGCGGAAAGTATGAATAAATAGGTAAATAACATTTTGAGTGGAGCTAAAAAGGAACTGTGTTATCACATGCTTTTTCAAGATCAGGTACTTAGGTCTTCCACTCATTTATCTGTAGAAGACATTTATTTTATGAAAAATTATCCAGGGCTATTTATAGACCTTGATGGGATTGATGCGGGATATGCTGTGCTATGGCAGGCTATGTGGCTGACGCCATTTCATAGCAAAGGGAAGGACCACTCTCTTCACATCTTTTGTCCAGTTGTTTAAAGTCTTTGTTGGTCAGAGTACTTGAAAGACGAGAAAATGATAAGGTGGTTACCTGCTGAGAAAATAGTAAGCTTCTTCATGAATGTCACCATAGCTGTCAGTGGTGCCATGTTTCTGGTGATGGTATTAAAAGGTAATGATTTAATAAAAAGTCTGTCCACTGTGACTATGGGATTGCTGCTGCAGGTCTCAGAACCTTCCTAAGCTACTAAGTTTCCTTTCCTTATTCCATCATATGCCAGAGTACCTAGTCGCTATCTTTTTTTGTAGTACTTCAAATTCGGCAGACCGAACGAGAGCAAGAACATGTTGTTTTATTTCCATTTCTAGTCTATTCCATTTGTTAGTGAGAAATTTATGTTTTATGAATTTTTCTGTCAAAAATTACTTTGCTTTTTTCAAATGTAGGATTCTGTGCTCACACTTAAAGATATTAGAGTGCTAGTTCTTCAGGTATACCTTTGTCAGGAAGATTCCTCTGACTAACAGGCACATGCAATACCTATATTTTTGTTAACGCACTTACAGAACTCTGGAAAATAGGAAGCCACTTTAGAAACTTTATACAATTGAACAGTCTCTTTCAGACCCTTCTCTCCCACAAGATTCTGGTTAGCTGTCTTGCTCTGTCTGGTTCTTCATCTGCATTTCCAAAACTCTTTGTTTTTTCTCCTTTGACTGGTAGCACTTTCCTCCCATAGTAATAAGAGGAAATGTTTATCTGTTACTACAGCTGTTTCTGCAGCTTGTCGTGTTTTTTCAGCGTGGACACTCTTGTCAGTGTGGGATGCTACAAATGGTCTACTGTATCAGCAGCATAGTATTAACCTAAGAACCAGTAACAAAAATCTCATAATGGCTACAGACATTTTAGTCCAAACAATAAACAGTAAAGCTTCCCATTAGGGTGATGGCTGCTTTCCGTAATTTGTTTAAACATAGGCCAGCTGTGACAAGATCTATTCCCTCCTCGCTACTGCCTTTCCGGTCACTGACTACAACAGGTTGGCAGGAGCCCTACTCAGGGGCTCAGACCAAGAGATCTGTTGCCCTATTCCCTGATCATCTGTGGTCTTCTCTGTCTACCCTGCTTCTTCCATGGTGCTTTTGCCATTGCCTCAGGTTTTTTTTTTTTTTTTTTGTTTCTGACACTGGCTGCCAGGTTTTTCTCTTCCCCCAGAGTACTAGTCCTGAGTTTAGGGCCTGTCCTGGTGCAGTATAGCAAATTGTCAGTCCTCTATTCATCATTGATGTAGTCCACATCAATGCTGGAAATGCAAATGACAAGGTGCTTGGTTCTCATTGCTGATGTCACTGCCAGCTTTTTTAACATTGATGCCAGTGCCAGGTTAAGCAGTCCCACTGCATTTTGTGGTGATGCTTTTGGAGTGTGTGCAGTTTTCAGCATCAGCTCTGGCACCAGTCTAAGCGGCCCATGATCTGGTCTCCCTTGACATCATATCATCACTTGATAACAGTACTGATGTCTCCTCCTGCATCTGGATCTGTGCTGTCAGCCTTTCACTTTGTCGTTATGGAGACTGCAAATTTTGTTGAGTCTTCCTGGTCATCCTCCTCAAAAAGAAAACAAAATCTTCTGGTCTTCTCAGCCCCCACAGCCACAAAAGACCAGAAAAACTCAGGAAAAAAATCTAAGCACATTGAATTCCCACTGGAAGACTTGGATAATGAGAAGAGTATCCAGTTCCCTGCCCCGTGAAGGTCCCAAATTTGGAAATATTTAACGCTTATATGACAACTGGGAAAATAGCATTCAGATCCTTTACCCTTCCCACAGTGATAGCTTCAGAAAATCCATAGATCCACCCAACAGTTATGCTGGGAGGTGCATCCCAGAAAGACCTGTTTAAAGATGCCACCAAAATTGCTTGGGGAAAATACCCAAAAAGTGGTCTCTGTTTCCAAAAAGGCTGACCACTTCCTGTAGAGTCCTAAAGAGTTGGGTAATTTGTGAGGAGACTCTAAAGCCTAGTATATTGATTTTTGGAGTGGTTCTTTAAAAGGGTCCTACTTCTTAGAGCCCTACTGTTCTTTCCCTTGGCATAGAGTTTTGGGTGATGGACAGA
This sequence comes from Protopterus annectens, assembly GCF_019279795.1. NCBI lineage: Eukaryota > Metazoa > Chordata > Ceratodontiformes > Protopteridae > Protopterus > Protopterus annectens. Next base: position 1,751,036,862 of record NC_056735.1, read on the forward strand.
CTTGGGAAGTGAGTTTACTTATTCAAATGTTTGCTATGTGGACACTATACTGTGCCACTTATATAGTGGTTTCAAAAGAAATTTAGAAGACAAAATGCACCAAATTATTTTGGAGGGAGTTGCCATATGGGGTAATTTAAATGGTGGGCTGCTGTCTCAGGCATTAGCTGTTTCCAGTATGAGAAACCTTATGCCTTGCTATTGTGTATACTCAGCAGTAGGGAGCTACCAGAGCTGTTAGATCTAGTATCACAATTCTCAGCACACCTGGCTCAGGATGACTGAATTTGCAGAGGACAATATTATGCCTTTTATGTACTACACATGTATAACCTTGTCCATCTTTGGAAAAGAGACAGAAGATCACCTGGAGAATATGGAAAAGAAAGGTAAAACCCTCTCAGTTATAGGTGTGAAGTTTCTGTTTGGGGTTCATTTTGTACCCAAACCACATACTGTGCTAGTTCCTCTGTGACATAGAGAAGGTATATTTGGAGAAAGCAGAAACTTTATACCCAGCATCACTTTATGAATGACATACGTTTTGTTGAGCAGCATCACACGTACCTCACAGTAACACTAGACTTTTGTATACCGGACAGATGTACGAGTCAGCCGACGGTGGACTCCCCCATGTTATGAAGCATAAAGATGAGTAGTACATCTATGGTTATGGTAAAATTTTACACAACTATTCTTTCACAGGCACTGTTTTTCCTTCAGGAGTATGTTAGACATTAGTAACACTATCCTATAAAACCCAGAGGACTGTATAACTATTAATCTTTCCCTTTTTTCAGTTTCTTTGTACACCTTTTACTGTTCTTGCATTAATGCCTTTGCATTATTAGTCATATATCTGTTTTGTTATGCTTCTATTAACCCTTATTTTTTGTTTTTGTAATACCTGTTCAATATGCTTCTATTGATATTTGTTTGCTTTTCATTGTTATAATGTGATTATAACTCTGGCCGGGCCTGTAATTGGTCATTCTTTGATCAGTGCTTTACCCCAGAAACCAAAATGTAAATTAAAAGCAAAGCACCTCAATGAGTGTTTGCATGTAGCACCAATGCTCATGCTAAAATGTAGAAAAATGGGGCATGTCTTATTTCAGGTAAGGTTTAAGGAGAAAGTAAAGATTGAAAAGTAGCACACTATGGTCTAAGATTAGGAACTGAAAAAATGATGCGGCTTAACAGTTGCTATGATAGCATGTCTGACAAACCCTGCTGCATATTTTACTTTAGTTTGTTGGGAAAGTCTAACTACATTATTGCAATGATTAAACAAGCTGTAAAGAAAGATTTACAAAAAATAATGGAATTTGTTAAAATTGAATAAACAGCAATTATTACACAAAGTGGATTTGAGGCCTGTGCACATTAAAAAGCATTATTGAAGCAAGGAATTATTTATATAGATATAAATTATTAAACTGCATTGTATAAGGCAGTCTTGGGACAATAGTTTAAACTTTCTAACAAAAGTAAGAAACATTTGAAGTGATTGCTCTTCACCTTTGCAGATGTTTCCGTACTTGCATAGTGTGAATACATTGAATCATGCTAAGTTTCTCACATGCCATGTAGTACAGTATGTTTGGTTGTGCCACTATTTTTCTTTTTTTAAACATCTTTATTGTGTCAAAACAAACAATAATAAATGTTTTTATTATTTTCAAGTAGTATGCACGTATGTTTTCTTTTTAACAATTCTCATTTACTCCCTTATATAAATGGCTCACTTCCCGCCTTCTGTTAAACCTCACTTCTCCTATTGAACCTTATTCTGTGTGTATTGCTCCCAGGCGTTCCATTTATTTCTATATAATTTGTTCCCTCCTTTTTCTAAAGATCCAACTTCCAGTTCTTTTTTCTCCTTTGCAATATTCAGTACTTCATTCACACCTGGTTTATATTTTGATTTCTATTTTCTAATTACTGTTTTGGTAGCCAGTAGCATTAAATTTAGTAAGGCTTTACTGAGTTCAGGCAATTCAGATCCTGTGTTCCACCTTAAAAGAATAATTTCCTGAATTGCAACTATTGTGGCGTAGTATTCTAGAGGGGGGTTTTAAAGTCTGCCAACTCGTTACTATCCCCAAAAAATCATTACAGTCCTAAAAAACATGTTCCCAGCTACTTCTGTCTTTACCATCACACCTGTAGTATATGCTGTCTGCCTGATGAAAATTCTGTGAAGTCTGCTTTGGGTAGTATAAAATACCTATGCAAACACTTCCACGCAAAAATACTAAACCTTATGGACTTTAATATATACTTGCGAGACAGAGATGTCTGTTTGTTTTTCCTTTGGGAACAGAATAGAAAGGCAGTTTACAGTCCTTTCTAATCTCCTTTGACTTTTTTTAATAGTTATCCTGCAGTATGTTTTATATGCCCTGCTAATCTATCCATTTTTAACATCAGCTTCTGTTCTAGACTCAAAGCTGTACCAGAGCAGGTCTTTTACTTAGCTTTCCCCTATCCCTTTCTCTTTGCCTGTACTCTGTTATAAACTCCTAGTAGGGAAAGCAGTCTCTATCCTGCATTCCGAATTTCTGCTTGTCCTCATCTCACCCTATTACAAGAGCATAAATTGAAATATTACTTTATATCTATATTTTGGGTCTATATCACATCATCAGAAACCCAAATCATCGAATCACTAGTCAGTGAACACACTTTGTCGAAACCTCACTCTATCGCAGGTCCGTTTAATCAAAGTTTTTCACAGGGAAATCAACACTTGACCATCATCAGGAATTTGCCCTTTTCCCCACTAGTGCGATCTTGGAGTTGGTATATTTAGTTAGGGGTGTGGAGGGGTGCACAGCCCCCACTTGGGTGTGTTTTAAATTTTTAGAATTTTGTGACGTTGCTAGGTTGACCAAGTTTGGTTTTTCCCTATGAAAAACTTAGATTAAAAGGCCGTTCAATGGAGTAGGGTTTTGACAAAGTGTGTTCACTAAATAGTGATTTGACAATTGTGATACAGACCCCTATTTTTTTGTACAGACTTTACCAGGATCTGACTGCAGGCTTTACTTTCTGCCTTGGGTATGTCAACAAAGTATACACTGCTTTACTCAGTGTCCTGTGACGTCAGAGCTTTATATGTAGACTCAGACAAGTAGTGCAGTCTGCTCCAGTATCAAGCATAAAGTCTATAACCGTGCCATTAATAGTACGTTTCTCTGACCAACAGTTTTTTTTTCCTGTATTTCCTTTACAGAAACAGTTTAACAACCATCCAGTTGAATTTCTTATGTACTCTTGGATAGTAGTTACTGCCCCCACATAGCCTGCAATTCATTTTCTTTGGCCTGTAACTGCAGGCTTTAGTTTGAAGTGGGTTGTTTTTCTTAGATATCATCTTGAGTACTTCATGCCTTTCTGTGTTGTCAGTTTTGGTATAATAATGCACCTTGCTTTGATGACTCAGTTTTGTATGCCTCTAATCTTATGCACTTCTGTTTCCTCTGCAAGCTCCGTCACCTGCATTCTTTTAAATTCACTTTTTCTCCACATATCCTGTCTTTGCCTTAGTTAGTTTGTGTTCTCTGCTCTATACCCCTCCTCACTTCTTCCCTTCAGTCAGATCCATGGATTCATCCAGAGTCACTTTGTCTCTCTTGGTCCATTCAAGGAGTTCTATCTGGCTATGGGATTTGTTTTTTTTTTTTTGGATCCCACTGAGTGCAGAACAGCATTTTGAGTGATGGAGGTGGGCTTTTACCTGATAAGCTGAAACCACAGAGACCACAGACCACAGGTCCACCCCATGATCCCTGGTCATTGGGTTTAATCTCTCCAAAGACCTTCACTGGGCAGATTTGTTTTGGTGATGTGAAGCCCACTTCAGTACTGCAGAGACAGCCTTCAGAATACTCAGGAGCATCATCCCCTGGGCCACCTCAAAAAAGGGTGCACAAAAGAAAGCACATTGACACTTCAGATGAGTCTGTTACATCAGATATTGACTTTGAGGGTGGAGAGGGCTCCCCACAATCCCCTCCAGAGGACAGGTCCTTTGGCGAGATCCTGGAGATCATGCGACTGAGGGAGTCCTGGTCCAAATAACCTGTTGCTCCTGACGAGACATTTTTAGTTGAGGCATATCAACCCCATCTACTTCCTGGGTGATTCAAGATGGTGGAGTTGACAATTAAGAAATTTTGATAGGAATCGGGCACCTGTGAATGGGTCATAAGGAAGCCTGTCAAATCCTTAGACCCCCCCCGAGACAACCCCTTTTGGGCAAAGACCCCACTGGTAGACTTTATTATTATTGCTGCAGTCACTTGGAAATAGTTGTTGGAAGATTCTTCCTTTGTCCATCTACCCAACAAGGAGTCTGCAGCTATGGATCAATTAGGAAAGCAGATGTATGCTTCAAGCTTATTCACTGTTCAAGCATTGAGCTATGCCGCCCTCTTGAGCAGGTCCCAGGGGGATGTGATGCAGCAAGTCTTATCCACTCTGAAGAACCCTGTCACTCCAGAGTCACAGAAGCAACCGATGACTAATCTGTTGATCATTTCCATTACTAATCTGTCCATGCATTTACTGCATAACACTGCTGATGGATTGGCTGGAACTGACATAGCCATGAGGTAACATGTATGGCTCTCCTCATGTCTTTGCTTTGGTGAAGACTTAGATTATTTATTTATTTTTATTTTATTTAATGTTTGAATGCGGTGGTGGTGCTGCGGTAGCATTGTCGCCTCACAGTAAGATGTTTTCCTGTTCGATTTTCAGCTAGAGCGTCTTCTGTGTGGAGACATGCATGAATGGGCTTACCTTCGTTCAAGGTTGTGCATCAGGGCCGGCAACTCTGCACGTAAAAATCTACTGCCAATCATTGGCGGACCAGAGTTCCGTTGTGGCGACCCCTAACTGGGAAAAGCCGAAAGGCACAAAAACATTTTATTTAATGTTTGTTGACCAGGAAAGTCCAACTGGGCACAGGCTCTTTTTCAAAGGAGGCCCCCTGGGGAAGCCCCAAAGAGAATAAAAATTGTTGCAAATAAATTATATGGTACATAAGCTCATACAGAAGTGGTTCATACAAGGATAACAAGGTATAAATAGTGATATTCAAGAATAGACGCAACAGTTGACTATACAAGAGAAGGATGGTGGGAATTAAAGGCGGGTATGGTTAACTAAGAAAGAAGTAAACTTGGAGTAGGGTGTAGTACAGAAGTTCAGAAAGAAAAGGAATAAGGATGAGGCACTGAGTAATAGACAGGGGATCTATAGATAGAAAATGCAGGAGAGGATTTAGATGGGAAGGAGAGACTACTATCAAGTTGAGTGAATAAAGATCAACAGTGAGGTGAAGTGAAGGAAAGCCTATAAAGATGTCAGGAAGGAGGGGAAGGAATCCGCTAGGTGTAAGGCAGGAGCAGAGCCAAGAATTAGAGAGGTGAGATTTGAGGAGAAATTTGAACGGTAGGTGATTTGGCATGGTAAGTATATTTTGGTGGATTGAGTTAAATGTTTTGTCAATGCAGATGGAGTAAAGAGAATCACCAGAAAAGTTGTTGGCTTTTGCAAGAGGAATTTGTCAGAAGATCTAAGAAGTCTTTTATTAGATTGGGGTTGAAGTATGTTGCGTATGTTGCAGAGTGCAGGGCACCTGTATGCTGTGGGTAACAGTGAGTTGGGTGTATGAGAGGTAATTGGGGAGCATTTGTGTGGGGCAGTACAGTGATGGGATCTATCAGTAGACTTGGTGGAAAATCTAGCAGTTTTGCTGTAGCAGGAATCTAATTTTGCCAGGTCTGTTTTGTGCAGGTTAGTGAGAATGGGTGAGGCATAAAGAAGAGTAGAGATTAGGTGTGTTCTGGCAATAGGTTGTCTTGTGGAGTCTGTGAGGAAGGGTTTGACTCTGTTAGAGAGCCTAGTTTAATGTGAACTTTTTTTATAATTAGGGTAATGTTTTTGTCAGATCTCATCTTATCGACTGTAGTACAAAGAAGCTTAGTGTGAGAAACGGTTAAATTTCTGTGTTGTTAGAAGAATGCATGATGTAGGGAAACAGAAGGTCTGATGGTTTGTTGTGCGAAAAAAATCATAAGTTTAATTTTATTGAGCTTGAAGATTTAACTGTGCGTTAGAAAGCCAAGATTCTATCTCTGTAAAGGACTTTTGGGTTATTTCTTGTAGTTTAGAAAGAGAGGGGGCTGTGCATTTGAATGTGGAGTTGTCAGCTTATTGTATGGCAGTGGCCTGGTGGGTGGCAGTGTGAAGCTTGTTGGTGAAGATGGAAAATTGCAGAGGACCTAGAATGGATCATTGTGGACACTTAATGAGACAGAAAGTAGAAAAGAGAATTTGTGTTGCCATTTTACAGCCTGCTGATGGTGAGGTGAGTAATTGTGAAACCAGATATGTAAGGGTAGAGTGGCTTAGTTTAAGGGATGAAAGTTCATTGAGAAGTTTCTGATGGGAGACTGTATTGAAAGCTTTGAATATTTCAAGGAAAATGGAGGAAACTAGATGGCCATTGTATTTGAAATGCTTGATAGAGTTTGTGAAGTTTAAGAGAGCTGTAGTGGTGCTGTGGTTGAGTCAAAAGCTGTGTTGGGAATTGGTTAGAAGGCATGAGTTGGGAATGGATGCATTTCTGTAGAATTTTGGATAGTGGAGATAAGATGGCAGTAGGCCTGTAATTAGAGAAGTCAGTAGAGGTACCGTCTTTATGTAGTGGGGTGATGTAGGGAAGTTTTCCAAATCTTGGGAATGTACTGTTCTGTTATGGAGAGATTGATTAAGATAGAGATTGGGTAAGAAATTATGTTAGCAGCTAGCTTGAGATTTTCAGAAGGGAGATTGTCAGCCACAAGAGGAATAGACCTAAGTTTATTGAGTATTTTTTTTAATGGTGCTGTTATTTATAGTTTTGAGGAAAAAGGTGTGGGAAATATCGTCAGGAACTGTGAGAATGGCTAGAGGAGTACTGTTGTTGGTCTGAGTTAGGTTTAGTATAGAGTTTGTAAAATAAGTGTTAAATTATGTGGCTATACTGTCTGCAGAATTTGTATGGTTAGGTGATGGGGTCCTGGCTTTAACAGTTGATTTACAAAAGCCGATAATTTTTTGGGATTCTTTTGGTATTTTTGTTTGGTTCTAATGAAGTACGTTTTTTTTTTTTTTTTATCATTTTTGACCTGTTTCTTGGCTTTGTTTCTTAGATGATGATATAAATTGAGGGAGGTTTGGGTTTTGTTGGACTGATATTGAGCCCAGGCTTTGTCTCTGATTTTCAGCAATAGTTTAGTTTCTTTTTGAATAATAATTTTGTTTCTTTTATCACCCAGGGAGTTGGTTTGTCTTTATTCTAATAGTCTTAGGAGGTGCTAAGCTATTTAGGATGTCTAGAAATGTTTTTGAAGTGCGATACAACAGAGTTTAGAGGGAATGATAATAGTTGGTACCAGTAGCATTGTTGTAGTGTAGTAAAGAATGCGCGTATCTGTCTCAATGTATTGTTTTTGGTGATGTGATGGCATTGTCTAACCAAGTAGGGGTGGGTAGGTGGTCGCTGATCCTATCTGGGAGGCGTCCTGAGCATACCTCAAAACCTCTTAGAGCAAGAAATCTGGACAAGGCCATAAATAAAAGTGGGACAAAGGACCAAAAATAGGGGCAAACTTTAAATATTGCTCTTACAAACTTAGAAAGTGGATAATTCTATTAGCATGAATTTTTCTGAAGAGTATGAAGTCTGAAACTCAAATGTCTGCCATTATTTTCTATCTTCAGTTTTAATTATTTGACACTAATTTGCCTGAAAAAACACAATTTTAAACAGACCAAAAATATAAGGCAAAACTCTGAGTGGTAGGTGTGCAATAGCTTGTTGGTTAATATCCAGTCTAGTATTGAATGTCTATTAGTTGTTTTGTCCACTCTGGTTGGTGATTGTATAAGCTCAGAGAAACCACAAAGGTGCTTGAAATTTGATGGGTTGTCAGCAGAACAAGTAATCCAGTCTGTGTTGGTCACCCATAACTATAGTTTCTTGGGAGAATGTAAGGGATGACCAGTGGAGGAAGTCCTCTATTATGTTAGTGTTGTTTCCAGGTGGGATGTTGATAGCTGTTATAATTATATATTTTTTGAGTTTATTGCAAGTTTAGTAAATAACAGTTCTGCGTCATTGAAATTTGGAGGGTTAGGTTCAAGGAGTTGAAGGTTGAGAGTATCTTTATAGCTGATAGCTATGCCTCCACCCTGTTTGTTTAGTCTACCCATTCTGTGGATGTTATAGCCTTGGGTTAGTATTTCACTGTCCATTATGTTGGGCTTTAGCCAAGTTTCAGTCAGAACTGCTCTGTCAGGGCTGTAGAGTGAGAGAGTTGCAAGAAATTTGTGTATTTTATTTGGTAAGTGATTACTGACCCCTTTGTGGCAGCATCGGCTCTTCAGGGAGAACTGATGCCTCAGTGTCCTACAATTCACCATTTGAACAATGAGTCTCCAGTCCTGGTCTATTTTGAGAAGTATGTCTTCATGTCCTCTACTTTCTCCATAAGGTCTGTAAGATAGTGCACGTTTTTTTTTGTTGTTGTGGTAGTTGTCAGAGGTACTATGGTGGTTGTCTAAGGAGTCTGAAGACAGGACTTAAGTTGACATCTCGGGCATCAGCTGTTGCAACAGTTTCAAACCTTGTTGTGCACTTAGCACAAAGTGCTCCAGAGAGCACCGACATTGCCATTCATTGTCATACATTGCTTAGCCTGACAGCTTTTGAAAAGAACTTCCAGGCATCCTTTTTGAATGTCTCCTTCTGTGAAACTGACATTCATTTTAAAGTTAGATGCTTAGAGTGAGCAGGATGGTAAGATTTTAACAGCTGCTGGAATTTGTTTTCAAGCAACGTAGCTTCACTTTGTAAAGTATCAGAAAGGGCCGCAGCAGCTATGGGTTAAACAGGGCCAATGACAGCAACAATGGTATCAGCAGTCTGATAGGAGCCAGGAAAGGGCAATGGCTCATCCAAAAATGGATATCCACCCAGAAGTAGAAACTCTCAGCAGGGCTAGGATTTTTGTGGTTATTCTTTGGGAGAGCCATCAAACCAGCAGCAGCCCTGAGAACTTGCTCAGTTGTCCCACTCTGGAGGCAGTTAAGGGTTGGTTTTGTCTACAGGCACCTGTGTGAAGGTCCATCATGCAAGATAGGTGGATCAGAGATTAAATTTTCAGTAGTCACAGAAGTCCCCATCGAAACTCCCATTGCCTGCATTCTGTTCCATTAATGGACATCCCATTCCCATCAGAAAACAGTGGTAAACTTGGAGGTGTCTGCTAAAAAAACTTAGAATAGTGGCCATCTGGGAAGCCCCACCAGAGTCAAAAGGGTCTAGCTTTTTTCCAGATTATTTCCAGTACCAAAGACAAAGAAGGATTTTGGGCTCAGACTTTTGGATGTAAGTAGCCTATATCACTTTTCCCAATGACTGTGTTTTGGATGGTATCAGTACATATGCTTTCTTGCCTTGCAAAAAGCAATTGGATATGCTGTCTGTGTCTCATGCATATCAGTATTACCAAGGAGTTGAGGAGATTTTTACACTTCCAACAGGAAGCCATTACAGTCAGTTCAGAACCCTCCCATGTGGTCTTACGTCAGCCCACAGGTTTTTTTCACCAGTTCTATGGCTGTGGTGACAGCTCACTTAAAACTTGAGGTGTCCCCACCCTGTGCATTATAGTGAACACTACAACGTCACAGATGGAGTTTTCTATGTTGATACATTTTCATAGGATGTTCCTTGCAGTCTCTGTCCTGTCAGATTATTTTTCCTCAAGAAAGTATCCTTCTGGTACAGTGGGTAGTCTTTCTCTCTTTTTTATCATCAAATATTGCATCTGTGACTTGTTGTTTGAAAAATCTTGAGATCATGGCAGACACAATTATTATGGCTCAGTATACTCATTTTTACATTCCTCATTTTTAAAACTAGAGATGTGAAGTTGTCCTATCTCACCTTCATTCTGTATGTTCTGACTCGGCTATTTACTAAAGCTCGAGGTCTTCAACTAGCTCTTGGCTCACTCCCTATCCCAGGATGCTGTAGGACATTCCCCAGATCTCATTTGCCACCGAAACAGATCAAGCGTCTCATCTAGCTCCATCTAAGTGAAATTGTTTTTTCTACTTTAGAACTTTAATATTTCAAAAAATTCTTTATACAGTCTTAGTAGATTAATAATTTACTGTTTTCTTTACATGCGTTTATAGCACTTTCTCTTAATGTACAGTGTTTGTTAGTTCTCATTTGGCCAAGTGTTGTTAAGCCTCAATTCCCCTATATCTACTTATACTTCGTACATTAGCTAAAAAGTGTGCTTTATATAGTCTTAGTATAGAAATTATTAGAGTTATTAGAAACTTTTTGGTCAGCCTGCTGTTAAGGCTAGTGTGTGATATCTTAGAGAGATATTGAGTCCGTTTTTAATTAGAGGGCTGTTTTCCCTTTTATATCTTTATTAGGTTTGTACTTTTAGCAGGGTGCTATTTTCTTTTTTTGGCAATGAGTATTAAAATTGCTTGTGTGTCAATCCCTTGTTATTCCCTTATAGCTTGTTTTATTAAGAGAGCTTTTGAGCCCGTTGGGCTGTTTTTTCCCTTTTTTCTTGGCGTGTGTTGTACAGTATTGTGTTAAGGATGTCAAAGCAATCTAAAGAGACCAAACCTTCAGGTTTTATAAGGTGCCTCAAGTGTTCTCAAAAAATGTTGATTACGGATGAACACACACTGATTGTGTTTATTATTTGGGGGCACTGCATTTACAGGAGTCTTGCTCGATTTGCCATTCCTTCAGCTCAAGAGTCCTTCATGAAAGAAGGAATAAGCTGATCCTGAAGGGCCTATTTAAGTCTACTTTTTCTGAAGCTTTAGAGCAGGGTCAAAGCCCTCCAAAAAAGTCAATCTTCCCATCTCAAAAATCAGATAAAGGTTCTAAAAGACCATCTTCTGCACCTTCTGATGGATTGGAAGCATCTAAAAAGGTATCAAAAATGTCACAGTCCGTTGAACTTGTTTGCCCTTCCACCTCGGCTCCATCTGTTTTGGGGCCGATTGTGTTGCAAGTTAGGCGCCGCTCACCTGCATTGGAGCCGGTTTCTCCTACACTAAGGTCACCAATACTTCAGTCTGTGGCATCTCCAGCCCCATCCTCTCGTTCTTCCAGGAACCCTTCAGACTACGATATGGATCTGGTGTAGAAGCTATTGAGGACACCAGCACTGTCCAAAATTTTGTCGGAACTGACCTTATCGGCTTTGGAACCGACTGGACCCGTCCCTTCTTTGATGATTCCTCCTCCGACCCAAACTGTGGTCTCTGAGCCGGAATGTGTGGAACTGATAGAGGTGGAGCCATCGGGGCCGAGACCTACTTCGGCATCTTCGGCTCCGACTGCTGTGACTACCTCTGTGTCAACTGAGGTGTCTAGAAGCCGACACTCTCTGGTCCAGGGAGGACAGTCGAACCAAGTTTTTATTGGTTCCAAACTTGCCTCTCGGGGCCTCAGCTCAGGTGAGTTCAGCTGCTACCTTTGTCTTGGAGCCTTCACCTGTGGTGCTGGGGGGATCTTCTGGTTCCTTGGAGCCGGGGGTTTCCTCAGATCATGGGAGGGGAGCTTTTGCGGCTATGAAGGGAGCATTGTTCACACAGGCATCCTCTCTGTCAAATCATCCTATTCCTTCCCCTAAGGCACCGGTTTCTGTTTCTGCACAGCTGATCCCACAACAGCATAGAGACCGGAAGCCCCAGAGGGTGAACCCCTCTCTTCTGGAACCTCTCTTTAATGCATATCCAAAGAGGTATACCCTTACCTCTCTGTAAGAGGAAGCATTTGGACTCGCCGGAGGAGTCACTCATATCAGACACGGACCTCGATGAATTGGAAGAGTCCCCATGGTCATCCTCTGAAGATGTCTCTTTTGCAGACATCTTAGAGGTCCTTAAGCAGAGAGGAGGCTGGAAGTCCACTATCCCTTCTGACGAGGAGTCCATTTACCTTAAGGCTTTTGGGTCTTGACCTTCCACCACTTGGGTGTCTCCACTTTTTGATGAGCTCATGGAATTAGTTTGTAAAAAGGCATGGGAGTCTCTGGACACAGTGGAACCTGTCCCGAGGAGGCCAAATAAATTCATAACATCCCTGGAAGACGAGACTTTTCTCACAAAAGATGCACCCGTCGATGCTATGATGGTGGCGGCAGCCACCAAAAAGGAGTTATCAGAAGCTTCCATGTCTATCCACCTTCCAAGCAAAGAGTTGCAACCGATGGACAGATACGGTAAGCGCATGTTCTCTTCAGCGACCTTTACACTACAGTCCCTAAATTACCTCACTCACTTCACCATTTTACAGAGAGATCTCCAAAAGGAGCTTGGAGATACTCTCCAGGGTTCTGTAGCTACAGGAGTGGCAGATAAGGTATCCTTCCAGCTCTCCACCTTCAATTCAGTAGTTAACTCATCCATGAGGCTCATCTCTTATGCATCCAATGGAGCTAATAGGTCGGCCGGTTCAGGAATTACCCTTAGGAAATATTCCTGGATGCGCTTGTGTACCTTTGCAGAACCCTTCAAGTCATCCTTCATTAATACCCCTTTCGATGGCTCGTCCTTGTTCGGGCCTAAAGTCAAAGAAACATTAACCAGGTGTGAACAGGAAGGAAAGACTCTTTCTACCATTGGAGTCTGTTTTTCCACACCTTTTAGACCCTATTCCAAGGGTCAAAATGGAGGGAAAATGTGGTTTCGAAAGTCCCAGAGAGCCTTTCAAGACACAAGTGGTGAAGCTTCCTCCAGGGGCAGAAGAGGAGGTAACAGTGGCCATGCGGCAGAGGGGGGTCTGCAAAACCAGGGTGACTGAGAATCTTTGGTAAGCCTTTTCAGCACTCCTGACAGGAGACCCGTCTGTCCCCCTCTGGAGGCAGTCGGGGGTCACTTATCTTTGTACCCCGACACCTGGCTAAAAATACTCTGTATCCTTTTCCATGTCACCCCCACTAATGAAAAGGATTCTGGATGTTCCACCCAGTCACAAGAAACAAGCAACCATAGAAGTTCAGAATTTGCTAGAAAATAAGAGTCATCCAACTGGTCCTCGCATACCAGATAGGATCTGGGATTTTCTCAAGGTTCTTTTTAGTTCCAAAGAAAACAGGGGACTGGAGGCCCTTACTGGATCTCAGCAGACTAAACAAATCTGTAAAAAAGAAGTTCCAGATGGTTACACTGCAGTTGATACTCCCTTTTTTGGGAAAAGACAATTGGATGTGCTCTGTAGACCTTCAGGATGCGTACTACCACATAACAATGGACTGGCCATCCAGGAGCCACCTGCTCTTTCGGCTGGGAGCCAGTCATTACCAGTTCCGAGCTCTGTCCTTTGGTCTCACTACAGCCTACCATAGTGTTCACCAAATGTGTGACAGTGGTGACGGCTCACCAAAGTATTAGGTACGATGGCAGCAGCGATCACTATAATCCCCCTACCTCAAATGCACATGAGAGTCTTACAGTGACTCCTATTCACCCAGTGGTCCATGCAGGAATGTCCAATGTTGCATCAGATAATGCTAACAGAATCTTACAGGAGAGATCTACATTGGTGGCTACATTCAGATCAAGTGACCTTAGGTCATCCTTTCATTCTCCCATCCCCTCTACTCACAGTGACCGTGGATGCCTCTCAGATAGGGTGGGGGAGCATTATCAGGGAAGGACAGACCAAGCCACGTGGCAGGATTATGAGGCCCATTTGCAAATCAGTGTCCTAGAGATGAGAGTGGTGTTTCTGGCATTGCAGGCATTTAAACACTCTCTTCCATTGGGAACAATTGCAGTCCAGACAGACAACATGTCAGTTTGGTATATCAACAAACAAGGAAGAACCAAATCTTACCCCCTTTGTCAAGAGGCTGTGAAAAGTATGGCAGTGGAGAACTTCCTCCAGATGCTTTCAGATAGCAATGCACATCCCTGGGAAATCCAACGTGATAGCAGACAAACTCAGCAAAGCAAGTCTAATGCCTCACAAGTGGTCCCTGAAACAAGAAGTGGCACAAATGAGTTTCTGGAAATGGGGCCAGCCTTGCTGTAATCTTTTTGACACATCAGTGAACACAAAATGCAGCAGCTGCTTTGCCCTAATCCCCCCTTCTGGGGGAATCCCCAAGGGATGCACTTGTACACGATTGGGTCTCCTCTACACTTTTTCCCCTATTTCCATTGATAACCCAAAGTTATTCAGAAAGCAAGTGTTTTGGGATGAACCTTAATCTTGGATAGCCCCTTACTGGCTTCACCAGATTTGGTTCCTCTTTCTACGGCCTCATCTTCAGGAAAAGCCTTGTATTCTGGACCCAGTACCAGATCTCCTGATTCATTCTTCAGGGCTCTTCATCCATCTCTTCAGACCCTCAAGTTGACAGCTTGGCTGCTCCAATTCCAAGTATAGCCAGGCTAAAAAAAAACTTTCATCTGCAGCACAGCATATCCTGATTTCTTCTCACAATACATCTACCAGAAGACTATATCTCAGTAAATGGAGGAGGTTTTCAATCTGGGCAGTAGAGAATCATATTGATCCTTATTCACCACCTATATTTTGAGTTCTTGACAAAGCTTTTTAATGAAGGAAAAGCTGCAGCTACTATTCGAGTACAACTAGCAGCAATCTCAAATTTTCATTTTGGGAATGAAGAACCAAATATGTCCCACAGACTATCTAGGGCTTTTCTGAGAGGCACTAATTTTTTGAGACCGCCCGTTAAGCCTCCACTACCACCATGGAACCTGAATTTTGTACTATCCAGAATAATTCTTCCTTGTTTGAACCTTTATCATCGTCATCACGCGACTTAAAGTTCTTAATGTGGAAGACCGTTTTCCTAGTCGCTATTATCTCATCTAGGAGGGTTTCGGAGTTACAAGCTTTATCTGTAAAACCCCTATATATGTTACACAATGACAGGGTGTCACTCTGAACAAATCCAACCTTTCTACTAAAAGTATGTTCAGATTCTAATTTGAACCAGTCCATCGACTTACCAGTCCCCCCCCCCCCCCAAGTATGGCAGTAAGGCAGAATATATGCTTCACCAACTTGATGTTCATAGACAGTTGCCTTTCAATCTACACAGAGCAAAAGAATTCAGGAAAATGGATAAACTATTTGTATCATTTTCAGAGTGCAAAAAGGTCTGCCTGTAGCAAAAACTACTTTATCAAGGTGGCTGTCAGGCTGCATTTCGTTCACTTATAAGTCAGTAAATAAACAGCTAACAGACAAGATAAAAGCTCATTCTACTAGGGCTCTTTACTTCCTCTGCATTTCGTGCTAAACTACCAATAGAACACCATCTGTGCAGCAACCATGTGGGTGAGGCAGCAGGCCTCGTACCTTTATCACTCGTTACAATGTAGATTTTGCCTCCAGGGACAGGGCCTCCTTTGAGTCCAGTGTTCTGAAGAATATACTCCCGTGAGCCACCCAAGAAAATTGGTGCTAGGTATGCCGTCCCATCAGTACAGAATATAGGCGAGGTAGGACAACTACACATAAAGAAGTTATGCACCTACCATAACGTTCCATGTGAGTTATCCATCTCACCTTCATTCTTGCATCCCACCTTCCTACCTCCTTCCTTTGGCTCCTGGAGAAATGAGAGGTTACAATTTGACACCTAATGATCTTTGACCCTCTTCTTAGCTTAGCTTACAAGAAACCCTTTCTCTCTCTCTCTCTATAGATATATGTATATATATATATATATATATATATATATATATATATATATATATATATATATATATATATATATATATATATATATATATATATATATAAATATATATAGATATGTGTATATATATATATATATATATATATATATATATATATACACATATACACACATTATATATATATATATATATATATATATATATATATATATATATATATATATATATATGTGTGTATATATATATATATATATATATATACACACATATATTTTTTTTTCTTTATACATGTATATTTTATTACACATTAGTATTTCTATATCAGCAAACAAGATCTGGGGAATGTCCTACAGCATCATGAGATAGGGACTGAGCCATGAGATTGTTGAAGACCTCAAGCGTTAGTAAATAGCCGAGTCAGAACTGACAATCGGTTCCAAACCCATCAGCACAGAATGAAGGAGAAATGGGCAACTTACATGGAACGTTATGGTAGGTACATAGCTTGTTTTTTGTCTTTGTGCACCTCCTATCATTTTCCAGTTCCCTTAGAGATCATTGCTGTGGATGCTTCTGCTTGGGTTGGAGGGAGTGGCACTGCCAAGACTGAATGGTCCATGGTTGGAAACTGAGGCAAAGTTGCACATAAATGTGTTGCATTAAAACAATTGTTTTGACTCTTTGAGCCCTTCAAGTCTCTTTTCTACAAGATGACCATTACCGTGCACACAGATAACATGATTTTTGTATTTCACATAAACAGGGAGCTACTGTCACATCCCTTGTGTCTGAAGGCATTGAGAGTATGAGAATGAGCCATTCATTTTCTGACCGCAACCAGTGTATTGCTGGGGAGGGCAGCTCATTAGTGGACAAGCTCAGCCATAGTCTGTGACACATACTAACACCAAATGCTTCAAATTCTTTTTCCTAACATCCTCATCAGGAATACTTCCAAGAGATGGTTCCCAATTTTTAGAACTCTTTTCTTCCCTTTATTCTTATCCCCAAGTTCCTTTAGAATGTGAATTTATACAAGGCCAAAGTCATTATGATGATGTCATTTTGGCCTCGGTATTCCCTCTGTTGTAACCTCACCTCCTTAACAAGTTTTGTATATCTGAAGTTGTCCAGGACCCTTCTTTGTCACCTTTTCAGCAAGCTTTGTGCAGATAGTCTGTCTCACCATTTAACTGTTTAGTTTTTTATCAGTTCCATGGATGGCCAGGAATACAGGGTCATCCAGATCATTGCTTCTCCCCAAGAAAATATTTACTACAAAGAAATATGAGGACACTTGGTTTTGTGTCCCAGTTTGGACATCATCTATAGCTTTGGATTCCTTCACTGCTCCAGTGTCTTTTGTTCTGGAATTCTTTGCCCTTGTTTTTCTACATGGGATTGAGAGAGCTCTGTCAAGTTCTTATTCAATAATACCCAGTTTCCATCAAGGGGCACATGACTCCTTAAGGTTTGTAAAACTGTTTCTAAAGCACCTTCCAAATTATGCCCAGTTCAGAAATCCTGTCCCACCTTAGGATTTGAATTTTGTTCTGGAAAAGCTTGTTCTTCCCCTCGTTTAACCTGCTGGTAGGACAGAGATGAAATTCTTCGCTTGGGAAAACAATATTTTTAGTAGGAATTACATAACTTATGTGTATGCCTAAAATTTAGGCTTTGTACATATATCCTACTTAATGTTTCACAAATTCACTAAGTTCTTGAGATTGGTTAACCTTTAGCTATGTATGTAATTTTGGCATATAGATGTTTTCACTCGCGGCACTGTCAGTCTGGAGCCTTAAGGGAAGCACAGTACATTATGGAAAGGGGGTTGTTGGAGGTTCTGGGAAAATCTTGGTTCTGGGCTGATTTGAGCTTGTAGCTAAAGTCCTACTATAAAAGAAGGTTGTTACAGGTCACCAACTCTATCACTAGGATAAGTACATAAGTTTTAATTACTGCCCAAAGTTCTGAAATGTCATTCTTCTTAGGGGACCCTAAACTAGTCCTACAGCACTTATCTTTTTGTTCCCTGTTATGCATTTGTGTATAGTTCTATATTGTGTATAGTTCAGAATATTGTGGATTACATACCATGCATCATTAACAGATGTGTGAATGTTTTCACATCTGATTTTGCTGAAACATATAAGTGTAATTATAATATTGCATTATTTTATATGCCTGTTGAGTGAATTTACTTTTAATTAATATACTTTTATCCATTTGGGTTATTACTGCATTTTTTTTGTTGTTTAGCAAGTCAATTATTTTCTTGGCTTATCTGTATGGATAGTTGCTGTTGTTTTCTCTTCTCCCTGTTTGTATACCTTGGTGACTGTGGAAAAAAGTGCAAGTGGTTTGGTCCACTTGCCTGCCAGTAAAGCAAACAGATACTCAGAACAATTTGAAGTATTTTTCTAAATGCTTTGAGCATCACAGATGGCTAAGCTGCCCTTTGTATTTTCACAGTTTCAAATATTTCCATTAGTGTTCCATTGGCTGTATAGCTTAGTGGTTTTACGTGGATTGCAAAACACTAGGCATGGGTTTTCATAATACCTTAAATTTCCCCAGCAGAACCTGATTTGTAACAGAATACTATGGAGAGCTTCCATGCAGTCAGTGGACATTTAATCAGATTCTAAAGGCCGATCACATTTCTTCAAAATTGCTCTTGCCTTTAGGTTCTGATTACAGTACAGGCACAGTGGCATCACTGTTGGTGTAAAACTGCTGCACATTGTATTATGAATGTTCTACTTTCTCCATGGCTGTGCAATCACTGGAGTTATACTCCAGTAAGGGATTGGTTGCAAACAGGATTCTCACTCTCCACCAAACACAGAAATGATAGCCTCATTTAATGCCGTGGAAGTTTAGGTGAGTTACATTCTTAGTTGAAGTAGAGGAATTGGTCAGTGATCCTTTGGTTTGTGGTCTGCTGTAGGGGAATACTGTGAGGGACATCATTTAGGAAGAAAGTAAGGAAAGCTGTGAGTGAGCGAGCAGTGGCTAGTTATACTGAAGTGTATTCAAAACATTTTTGCCGTGTCTAAATTTAGTATTGTGAGCAGTAATTTCCTTCCGTTCATACAATAAAATATGAGGTTAGTTTCGCAGCACTACCTCAAACTTTGAATATTGTACAAATGGAAAAAAGTTTGTGGCCTCAAAAGAACTTGACACTCTTGCATCGACAGTTGAATGGCCTGAGTTTCTAGATAGATGAACTAAGTTTTGTCAGACATGTTTATAAGAACACGTTAGACCAAATTACATCAAATGCACCATACCTGAGCTGTAGTGCATTTGAGTGAAATATTCCTGTTAATTTTATTGGTATTCTATTTCTTAAGCACTCATTTTGACACTTTGTATTGTCACACGTATTAGCTGACTTTATATTGTCACTGGTATGAAGTGTAGATTGTGGGACTGGCAAAAAAGTTGTCAGTAAATCTTAAGTACTTAATTGTCGTCTACGCAGTGGCAGTATATTATTTCAGTTCAATTCTGAATCACTCAAATAATATATGACAAAAGTTATTGCTATATTCCTTTAAAATTCTTAATTTCTTTGGTTCAACGGAAGTTGTATTTTGTTTCTTTTTACAGGACAGCTAGGCTACTGATATTCTGCTGATGTAGTTTGGTTTTAATTTTGCATCCTTATTTTGTCTTGTCACATTGACAACTGTTGGGGGAGGGTGTTTGGGTGTGTACAGTGATGGAATAAGAATATTAGGACACCCCAGTGCACATGGTTGTGCACAGAATATGTTTGAAAGTGTGAATTAGTAAATGAGTGTTGCAGTTTCATAGCATGTGTGATTCTGTCATAATCCCCCAAAATGTTATTGGCTAGTAAGATGTACCTTACATTACTGCGTTCTGATGGAGTATAATTCTAATAACGAAAGTTTTTTATTCTTATTTTCGTATGATGCATCTCTGATTTTAAGTGATGTAGCATGAGTCCTGCAAGAGTTTTCATATCAAGTACTTACACAGCATTTTTTGTTAGACATGTGAGATGGATTGTTTTCAGTTGTCATATCATAATCACATTTTATAATTTTGTTTCAGGTGCATGCAGAATTTAACAATACTAGCAGGTGCTATGAAATTAAAGCAACACTGCCTTATAAAAGATATGATCAGGTGTTCATTTGCTATGGTCCTCATGATAATCACCGACTACTTCTAGAGTATGGCTTTGTTTCCAGCAATAACCCACACAGTGTTGTGTACATTGAAAAAGGTTTGTTGCACGTCTTTGTTTTACCTTTTGTTGTTACCATAGTTTTTCTTTTCATTTCACTGATGCATCTGTTTGTTCGGATTTTTTTGTTTTGTAACATTGTTTCATTTAGTAGATGTCCTTCCATTTATTAAGTGCTGAGCTTGCAGAAAGTCAATTGGATGCGTTTGTAAGCAGCATGCTAGTTTTCTACATTTGGATCTGAGAAGAGCTGCTCTTGTTGTTAGCCGTAGTACTGTATCTGCTGGGCTGGATAGAGCTTTACAGTATACAGGAAGTGATACCGCTGCTAGTGCTTGAAATAAACAAGCAATCAGTAAAGGACTGGCTTAAAGCAAAAACAGCTTTTTTGTGCATGTTGGAGTACTGCTGCCTTAAATAAAACCTTTCTGCTTTTCGCTGCCAGTGTCCCTGGCCCACCTGTCATCCTTCTCCCTTTGTAAAATTAGAGTAAACAAAGGGGTTTTGTACTTCTGTGTGGAGAACAGGCACAAGCTAGTCATTATTAGGGGTCTGGCAACATGCCTTTCCCAATGAACATTATAAACAAAGTAAATTGTATTATTAAGACTGAAGCAGGATTAAAATCCGTTCCGCTTTTTCAAGAAACTGAAACTGTAAAATTAATAATTTTGTGATTCCAGTCAATCTTTCTGTAAATTAATAACCTCGTAAAAATGCAGTTTGTACAGATAAAAAGTGCCCCAACAAGCTTACTTTGATTAGTATGAAAATAAGGTAATTTAGCCTGTGTCAGTGGCATATAGGGTAAAGCGTTAACTATTATTAATTTATTTATTTTACATTTGTTTACTGGAATAGTCCAACTGGATATATATCCATTTTCAGTGGAGGCCCAGGGAGAAAAGCTCCAAATGAAGGTTGTGCGTCAGGGCCGGCAACTCGGTACGTAAAAATCTACTGCCAAGCATTAGTGGACTGGAGTTCTGCTGTTGCGACCCCTAACCGGGAAAAGCCAAAAGACACAACAACATAGATAACATTTGAAAGTATAAAACAAAGTATACAACAATGTACAAAACAAAGTGATTATGTACAATGGTTTGTGGTGTTCCCTAATAGGGACACACAATTTACATGGTCAGACGCAATTAAAGGCAAGAGACATCAGATTGGATACAGAGCTTGGTGAAGTAGTTACATGTTACGATATATAGAGATTATGCTTTCAGTTTATAATTTAATCAGGGTTGTTACATGGTCAAAGCCAGTTCACTTTGAGATACTGTTTGAGGGTTTTTTTGAAGAGACCTATGGAGGATTGTAGGGTTATATAGTTTGGTAACGAATTCCAGGTTTTGCCAACAAAGTTGGCAAACAGGGATTCACCAGGAGCGTTATTAGCTTTGTGGGTTTGGACCAGTAGTTTGTTGGCTGATCATAGGGATCTCAAGTTGCTATATGCCGTAATGATATTTATAAGTGAAAGGGTATCCTCAGGGTGGTACACAATTTTGTGCGCTATTAAGAGTTGATTGAATTGAATTAAACTGGGCAGTTCTGTGCCCATGGCAAGCTATGGCCAAGGTGGTCTGATTTCATTTAGCATAGGCAAGGAGGACAGGTGTGCCCATATTAGGGAGGGAAGGTAGTTCTGTCTGGCTTGCTCTGTTGACACAGCTTCCACTTG
Source organism: Protopterus annectens (assembly GCF_019279795.1). Taxonomy (NCBI): domain Eukaryota; kingdom Metazoa; phylum Chordata; order Ceratodontiformes; family Protopteridae; genus Protopterus; species Protopterus annectens. The sequence continues at coordinate 1,751,058,569 of NC_056735.1, forward strand.
GGGGGAGGGGGCAGGGCCATATCAGGATGCAGGGAAACCAGTACAGGGAAGATGTGGGCATGACCTCCCAAGCCTGTAATAGTAGCACTTTTCGACACATGCAGAGGCCAAAGGTGGTCCTTATTGTAAATAAGATGCCAGCAAGAACACAGGGAACCCTGATATTTGCCTGTAGGATGCCCATACCAGATAGCTCTCTTATCCCAGTAGATTTCTAGAGTTCTCCACCAATGGGGAATGAATGGGTGTGAGCTTAGGAGGAGGCTTTATGTTTGGCCAGGCAGTGAGGAATAGGTATACAATAAATAACAAAAAAACTTGCTTTACACAAGAAATCAAAAAATGCACATTATTTTCAGTTTGTTTTTGCATTTATTTTGTAACAATGCATTGTATAGCATCCGTCACTGATGTGCTGCTACCTTGCTCAGATCTTTTTTTTAAATATTTTTATTAAATTAAAACTTAAAGATCATGATTAAAGGTACAACCCAACCTTTGTTTTTTGTATAGAAAAGTGTTTGTGCACATCTTTATGCATGCAAACACTTTTTTTGCAAAAAACAAAGGCTATTCATACCACTTTACAAACAAAATTATTTTAAAAATCACTTTTGAAAGTGGAAGACTAAACATGCGCAGCCATGTCTACGTCATTAATATTAATGGTCAGACAGGAAGTGGTTACGTGTGGTGGTTTTTGCCAAACTGGTAATTTAACAGTTTGGCAATTAAATAACTTATTTCACAATTACTTATGCTTGCTAATACTTATAATTAGGGCTGGAACCCAAAATGATGCAGAATTCCTTCCTTCCCTCAAGTTTCACTCCTGTCATCAGCATTATTCTGCATGTATTGTTCCCATAAATTTCATTTATTTTTATGTAATTTGCCTTGTTCACATCTTTGATCAGTATCTTTTCTGATTTTACCTCGCTTTAATATTACCAAAGTTGAATTAATTTTTTTCTTCTTTACATTAGCAGTTATACTGTCTGTATTAACCAACATTACGTCACCCTTGCCCTTTTAAAGCACATGGTAGTTTCTTGTGACAGTTAAGATAAGCTTATCATTTGCTTATTCACACACATTTATTTGGTCATTCAGTTTGGCATTAATGCTTGAAGTTTTAAGGGGAGATGCTAATCTTAGTGTTTCAGGATACGTGTCATCATCATCTTCTTTCGGCTGTTCCCGTTAGGGGTCACCACAGCGGATCATCTGTTTCCATTTCTTCCTGTCCTCTGCATCTTGCTCTGTCACACCAACCACTTGCATGTCCTCTCTCCCCACATCCATAAACCTTATCTTAGGCCTTCCTCTTTTCCTGTTACCTGGTAGCTTCATCCTTAGCATCTTTTTCCCAATATACTCAGCATCCCTCCTCAGCACATGTCCAAACCATCGTAATCTTGCCTCTCTGGCTTTGTCTCCAAACCTTCCAATCTGGGCTGACCCTCTAATATACTTATTCCTAATCCTGTCCACCCTCGTCACACCCAGTGCAAATCTTAACATCTTTACTCTGCCACATCCAGCTCTAACTCCTGCCTTTTTGTCTATGCCACTGTCTCCAACCCATATAACATAGCTGGTCTCACTACCCTCTTGTAGACCTTCCCTTTCACTCTTACTGGTACTCGTCTGTCACAAATCACTCCTGACACTCTTCTCCACCCACTCCATCCTGCCTGTACTCTCTTCTTCACCTCTCTTCGACACTCACCATTACTCTGAACTATTGATCCCAAGTATTTAAACTCATCCACCTTTGCCACCTCTACTCCTTGCATCCTCGCCATTCTTCTATCCTTCCTCTCATTCACAAACATTTATTCTTAGTCTTGCTGACCTTCATTCCTCTTCTCTGTAGAGCATATCTCCATCTCTCCAGGGTCTCCTCCACCTGTTCCCTACTCTCACTACAGATCACAATGTCATCTGCAAACATCATTGTCCATGGGGACTCCTGTCTGATCTCGTCTGTCAACCTGTCACCATTGCAAATAAGAAAGGGCTCAGACCTGATCCTTGATGTAATCCCACCTGCACCTTAAATGCATCAGTCACTCCCACCGCAGACCTCACCGCTGTCACACTATCCTCGTACATATCCTGTACCACTCTTACATACTTCTCTGACACTCCCGACTTCCTCATACAATACCACAACTCCTCTCTAGACACCCTGTCATATGCTTTCTCTAAGTCTACAAAAATACAATGCAACTCCTTCTGACCTTCTCTGTACTTCTCCATCAGCATTCTCAGAGCAAACATTGCATCTGTAGTGCTCTTTCCCGGCATGAAACCATACTGCTGATCAATAGTCATCACATCCATTCTTAACCTAGCTTCCACTACTCTTTCCCATAACTTCATGCTGTGACTGAACAATTTAATCCCTCTGTAGTAACTACACCTCTGCACATCACCCTTATTCTTAAAAATCAGTACCAAAACACTTTTTCTCCATTCCTCAGGCATCCTCTCACTTTCCAAAATTTCATTAAACAATCTGGTTAAAAACTCCACTGCCATTTCACCTAAACACCTCCATGCTTCCACAGGTATGTCATCTGGACCCAACAGCCTTTCCATTCTTCATCCTCCTCATAGCTATCCTTACTTCCTCCTTGCTAATCCATTGCACTTCATAATTCACTATCCCCACATCATCCAACCTTCTCTCTCTCTCATTCTCTTCATTCATCATCCCCTCAAAGTACTCTTTCCATCTGCTCAACGCACTCTCCTCGCTTGTAAGTATGTTTCTCTCATTATCCTTTATCACCATTACCTGCTGCACATCTTTGCTAGCTCGGTCCCTCTGTCTAACCAGTCAGTACAGGTCCTTTTCTCCCTCCTTAGTGTCCAACCTTTCATACAACTCTTCATATGCCTTATCCTTAGCCTTCGCCACCTCTCTCTTTGCCATGCACCTCATCTCCTTATACTCCTGTCTACTTTCTTCATCTCTCTGACAATCCCACTTCTTCTTTGCCAACCTCTTTCTCTGTTTACTGTCCTGTACTTCCTCATTCCACCACCATGTCTCCTTGTCGTCCTTCCTCTGTCCAGATGTCATACCATGCACCTTTCTAGCCGTCTCCCTTACTAGCTATGCTGTAGTTACCTAGCTATTTGGTAACTCTTCACTGCTACCCAGTGCCTGTCTTAACTCTTCCCTGAACTCCACCTCACAATTACCCTTTTTCAATTTCCACCATTTGATCCTTGGTGCTGCTTTCACACTCCTCCTCCTCTTCTTGATCACCAATGTGTACACATGCATATTAAAATAGATAATGTATTTGAAACTAGACTACAGGTACGTAATACACAGTATGGAGATACCTGTGTTAGGTAAGATGATACACAGTACAGAGTTACCTGCTGGAAATGAAATATGCATAACTGTTACATCTTGGTAAGATATGATGCAATAAAAGTAAGATACATTCATGGTAACTATACTTAAAATTGTTGTAGTGCATAGAGTGCAGTGATTATGCTCCGATATTGGGGAAAAAAAGGACAAATCAGTTAAGTGCTGGAGGTGCGAGAGACATGACTTTAACAGACTTTAAGCACCACCTGCTTAACTTATTAAGATTGTTTCTCAAATACCCAGTTACTGGACTGTACTGAACCAATTACTGTAACACTTAATTTAACAAATACTTCACTGTATGCAGAAATATACTTACTAAAATATTTTGCAAGCTAGTCTACCCTGCCAGTGTATTTTAGTACATAACAAGTAGGAAGGTCTAATGTCATCAATGTAATGTCACTAAATGCATCCTCTGAGTATGTACCACAAAAATATAAAACATTTACAAACCAAAAAAAAAAGAGTACATACACAAATACAGTCCTACACCAACAAGAAATATAACTGCACTAAAAAGAAAACAAAAATCTCACTCATTGTCTCGTACTAACAAAGCTATGGTTTAAAGCTAATTCCACCACCACTACCCTACAAAGCAAATGACAAAAATGTACTTTGGGAGAAACATTCCTCCCTTCAGCTCCTGACGTTGAACAACTCACCGGTAGCTCTTAAAGCATTAGCTAAATTATGAACATTCCACCAAATGAATTACACTTCCACAGACCGTGCAACCTCTAACCATGTATATGTACAAATTGTACATTAAAAACAATATATTTTTCTTCCATATGAACTTGAGAAATGTTTATTACTTTTCCAGCAATTACAGATAACTGAAAAAATTAAAGTTAATGAAATAAAACTAAGAAACAAATATAAAAGACAACACACGGAATAGTTTGTGCAGGCAGAACCAGTTTAAGAGGAAATCCTTAAAGCACCTCAAAATTCATGATGTCCTGATAGGAGACAATGGACAATATTTTGCCCTCCAAATATCAGAACAATGCAAACTAAAATAGGTGGACATTTCACTGCACACCATAGTAGAAAATGAACAATATGTAGAATATAATGAGAGACAAAAACAAGAAAGTTCTGGTCAACTCTAAACAAAATTCTTTCTCCTGGCTGCTTGTCAACAGCCTGCCCTTACCCTAGCACATCCCATCTAGAAACCACTACTCTCCTCAATAAACACTTTATTGACACCATCCAAACAGTCGAACCTACTAACTCTAACACTTCTTCTCTGCTTAACCCTCCAAGCAATAATCTATAGTCTTTACACCCAGTCCCTACTTCCTACATCAGATCTCTTCTTTATAAGCTTAAACCCTGCTCTCCCTCCACTGATAACCTACCTCCTACCTTCCTCAAACTTGCTGCTGACTCAGTAGCCTATCCAGTATCTATCTTAATCAGTAGATTAATTCAGGAATCCACTGTCCCTACCCTATGGAAATCCTTTTTCACTATTCCCCCGCATAAAGGTATAAACTCTACAGACTTTTCTAACTGCCATCCCATAGCCATCTTATCCCCCCTCTCTAAGTTCCTAGAAAAATGTATACCCACACAGCTTCTCAACCATCTCCTCCAGAACATCCTACTCAGCATGGTTATCGTCCTAACCATAGCACAACCACAGCTGTCTTGTCCTTCACACACACCATTGCTGAGGCCCTAGATAATAACAAACTCATATCTCGTCTCTTCCTTGACCTTTCTAAAGTCTTTGATACTGTCTCCCATTCTCTACTGCTATCCAAACTTGCAAATCTAAATTTATCTTCTTCCTCCCTTGCCTGGTTCTCCAGTTACTTATCCAGAAGGCAGCAATCTGTCAAATGGTTTTCCTGTACTTCTCCACTTATACCTGTCCCTACCGGTATAGAACAAGGGTCCATCCTGGGTCCCCTCCTATTCAGCATCTTTACCAACGATCTCTACACATCTTGCAAAGATTCCTCTCTCATCCAATATGCAGACGACTCAACCCTCATATCCACCTCTGGCAATATCTCTGAACTTCACACTCTAACTCAACATGCATTAGCCACTGAACAGTGGCTGTCCAGCAATCTACTCATTCTCAACCCCAAAAAAACTAAACTCTTACTCTTTCTTCCCCGGTCTCTCAACTCATAACAAATCCTCCTTTTCTATTGTATCCTCTAACAAGACTATAATCCAACCTGAAGCTCACGCAAAACTCCTCAGCGTCATCACTGATGATGAACTCAAAATTCAATCTTCACTTGCTCCATTATATTAAAACGACACACCAGAAACTAGGTTTACTGTATCGCAATAAAAAATTTCTTACCTCAAATGCTAGACTCTCCCTTGCTCAAGACCTGCTCCTCCCCTCCCCTCCCTCCTATATGCAGCACCAGTGCTCACTAACATCCAAACTATAACCTCAAACAAACTCCAACAAATCTACCATAAAATAGCTAGATTTGTCACAAGCTCTCTCCTTACAATTCACATCATTGCCTTGCCCTAAACTCACTCCAGTGGCTTGAACTCCCCCAACTTCTACTACTATCTCAACTTCAGATGCTACACTGTATTCTTCATAAGCCTTCATCCTGTCCTGCTCTGTCTGCATTCATCTCTACCTATAGCCCACCTCGGACATTCTGTACCTCTAACCAGTAACTACTGCACATTTACCACCCAAAAAAAACTGTAGGCAAACATCTATATAAACATTCCATTGCTCAAGCTTGGAACAAACTTCCTTTAGATATATGTTCCATCATCCACCCATCACATTTTAAAGAAAAACTCAAAATTCATCTACTTAACTTCAAAACTTGCCCTTGCCAAGCCCCACCCTAAGTGCCACTCTAATATGGGTCTTTATTACAACAGCGAAGAGGTGTTTAATCGAACGCCTCTTCACTGACACATATACAGCGAATGCACTAAAGCGCGAACACTCAGAACACCGATTTCTTTCCCTGGGAAAGAAAGCAGTAGTACTAATACACAAACACACACACTTTCAAACATTACAATGTGGGGGGGCACCACCCCCCACACCCCCCAAAGTGGGGGGCTGTGCAACCCACACCCTCCTAACTAAATATACCAACTCTGAGATCACACTACATTGGGGAGAGGGGCAAACACACGGGGAAGGCCAAGTGATTTCTTTCCCAGGGAAAGAAGTCGCTGTTCTGAGAGTTCACGCTTTAGTGCGTTCGCTCTATATGTGTCGGTGAAGAGGCATTCGATTAAACGCCTCTTCGCTGTTGTAATACAGACCCCTCTACTATACCTCTCTTTCTCCCTCCCCTTTGCATCCAAGTGCTTCTTTACTGTGGTCATACAATAAATAAACTAAATTAATACTGTTGGTCAAAACTCTTCTTGTATATATGTAATTGTATTTGTTTCTCTGAAAAAAAAAACTGTATGGTCTGTACGCATTGCTATTCTATTGTTTAACTCTTTTGTATAACAGACTGCTGTTTTTTGATTGTAAAGTTGTGACTTTTTCTGTAATTCTGTTCTATGTATTGGAGCTTTTCTCCTCTGGTCTTCGCTGAAAATGGGCCACAAGCCCAGTTGGACTAACCCGGTTAACAAATGTCAATAAATAAATAAGTAAATATAGGAGAAAACCCCAAAGACATAGGGCAAATAAAATGTGGAGTGTACGAAAACAAACTTCAACCAGAAAGAGACCCAATTAGCAGCATATAAAGTACACATCACAAACACTTAAACAAATGCAGAACAAAGATGCACCTTTCTACTTTGCATCAAATACAAACCAAAAAGAAGGAGAATCACTGTGGTACAGCTCAGTGATAATAAGAAAGTTAAATAGGAAGCATGTTGAAAGCAGTAATACTACAGGTAGTGCTACCAGAGGAAAAATTGCAAATTGTTCCTCAAGAAAAACATCCTTACAAATGCTAGTAGACAAAAACATCCCACCAAATGAAATTCAGCAAGTTTCAGGGCACAAAAGTCTGCATTCAGTAAACAACTATAGCTCCTTATCAGACCTTCTTCTTCTTTCGGCTTTTTCCCGGTTAGGGGTCGCCACAGCGGATCACCTTGTCCGCACATTGAATGGCAGTGGAGTTTTACGGTGTCGAGTTGCCAGCCTGGCGCCCAACCTTCCACAGAAGGCACACTCACACGCACACCTAGGGCCAATTTAGAGTGTCCAATCCACCTGCAGCATGTCTTTGGGATGTGGGAGGAAACCGGAGCACCCGGAGGAAACCCACGCGACCACAGGGAGGACATGCAGACTCCGCACAGAAGGCACCCCAGCCGAGGATCAAACCGGAGAACCTCTTGCTGTGAGGCAGCAATGCTAACCACTGCACCACCGTGGCCGCCCTATAGCTCCTTATCAGACCAAAAGTCGAAAAGAAATTCAGAATACTTTGCAAACACTATATACACACAAAAAATCAAATAATAAACCACAAGAACACCAAAACAGGTAGAGATGAAATCTCTTTTACTACACAGATCTGGTACCTCGGCTACTTGCCTTCAATGGACAATTAGTGCAAAGTGCAATCCACTTAAATACGTTTCAAAACCCCAGACACATCTATTTAATCATAATTGACTCCATGCTGTTAGCATTTTATCTCAATTATTACATTATTGAATATTTTAAAATATTTTTTAAAATAAATATTAAGAATATAAACTTTGAAATTTTTTTAAACAATATATAAATCTTAAAATAACTTTATATATATATATATATATATATATATATATATATATATATATATATATATATATATATAAAGCCTCAACACATGAACATATATACATATATACCAAATACCTGGACAGAAAGTTGCCTAGCCATTGTGCAAAACATACTAACATATATTCTACAAAACTGTAAAGCCAAAAATAAATGTTATTCTAATACACATAATTCACTTCCAGATTGAGACCCCTAGGTGAAAGTGTCCTGTAATTCAATATAAATTGGCTCTCCAACTCCAGCAATTTTCTAACTACATCACCACCCCTCTGAAAGGACGGCTGGTCCAGGACAGCATAGAAAACAGTAACACTGCAGGTAGGACTACCAGAGGAAAAATTACAAATTGTTCCACAAGAAAAATATCTTTACAAATGCTAGTAGCAAAAACATCCCACCAAATGAAGTTCAGCAAGTTTCAGGACACAAAAGTCTGCATTCAGTGAACAACTATAGCTCCTTATCAGACCAAAAGTAGAAAAGAAATTCAGAATACTTTGCAAACACAGCAGATATGGAAGACACCGAAGTCCCAACAAAACAACAAAAAATACAGCAGATATTAAATTTAGAGTTCCAATTTCTTGCAAAAGCAAAACAGATTTTAATCCTGCTATGGTCATAACAACAATTAAACACACAAATAAACAAAAAAAAAAACACAGATCAACTCCACTTCAACCTATTTGGAGAAAAAAATAGATTCAGTAAAAAAGTAGAAGTGCACAACTTCTTCACTCAACAACAACAAAACATATCCAATTATAGAAGACGCATCACCCAAAGAAGACTAAATAAGGTAAGAAATTTTTCAAAATTATTATCTCTTCAGCATATAAACAAGTCTAAAACGCTCTCATTTTTATTTCAGTAACTTTACAAGACAGCACAAAGAAACAGAAACTAGACAAAACATTTGACCTGAAACAACAAGGAAAAAGACAATACCACATGTAACATATTATCTCAAAAAGTAAACTACTCACAAAAGTAAATGCTAAATAAAGTACATCATACATGAAATACAATGCGTTTCTTTTTCCATTATAAAATCTGCACGTAATAAATAGAAAATGTACTAATTTGTGATAGATACAGAAAACCTCCATGCACTACAAAGAGTTATGATTAGGCGTCTAATCATAAACATTTTATGTCTTCTTGAAATGGATATCAAACATTGCTGTCCAGGTGGATCTGATAATATCCATTTCTTGAACACATAATGTAGAGGATTATGATCAGGTTACCATTCATAACCTGTTTATTATGTGTTTGAGACATGGATGCCAAGAAATTCACCTTAAGAGTGAAGCTCGAGATGTGAATCTTGGCCTCCATGTTGGGAGCACATATTTTAGGGTTATATGACCAGAGACATTTTTGCTCATCTGGTCAGGATAAAACAGACAAACTTCTGTGGGCTCTGTTCAAGCAGCTTTATTATGTACAAACACATCAGGATTGAGGCTTAATAACTTTAACCTGGATGGCATTTTTGTCTTATGGAAAAGTGAAAAAACTGGTAGATAATTTTTGTGAACATAATAATAATTGTGAATATTTCAAGTTCACTTATAATTTCCATGTTGACGGAATCAATTACTTGGATGTTACTGTCACCAAAAACTGTGGTTTACAACAGTTTACTTCCAGGGTTTACCGCAAACCAACTTATTCCAACAGTTTTTTTGCATATGATAGCAATCATCCACAATTTACCAAAAGGAACTTGGTTAGAGGGCAGATGATTCATGGGGCCAGAATGTGTTCCACAGTTGTAGACTTTAAACTAGAACTAGGTAATCTGACGTCCATGTTTTTGGCTAGGGGTTACCCCTCAAGTATGGTATACAATTTGGCTGAAGAAATCCTTGAAGGTTGGGGTAATAAGTTTACCCCACTTTTGGGACAAAATTCAAAGGTGAATGAAACTGTAAGATCTAGCAAACAAAATTTTTCACATACTATGGTTACACAATTTGGTACTTTTGACCCACAATTGGTTAATTTTACAGTGTAACCAAGAATTACATAGTAAACTTGGGGAGAAACCTGTATTCACATCTAAGGTGGGACATAATGTAAAAATTTTATTTGAACATCCTACCCACCCACAAATTAGCCAAGGAGGTACAACAAGTTGTGTTTTTTGTAAATATTGCCCCTATGTTTTTAAAGGTGAGGAACTAGTGGTGGGGAACCCTCAAAGGGCAATTTGTTTGAAAAAGGGTAACTGTGACAGTTACGGGTTGGTGAATATTCGCATATGTCAGGATTGTCAATTGTTTTATGTAAGGAAAACAGAGAGATCCCTACGCAAAAGGATATATGAACATATGTATGCTATTGAAACACTTAATGGTAACAATGCACTGTACAAACACGCACTTTCTTGTGAGGTTAAGTTAGGATTTCGTTTTGGGATTCTAGAGGTTATAAAGAAAGACATAAGGGGGAAATGGTCAAATGATATTTACAAAAGTAAATTTAGATGGCAATTGTATTTGAATGCCACCAGTCCCCCAGGGCTCAATGACCATGTTTCACTTTTACCAATGTTAAAAGATAGGGCAACTGTTTTATAGAGTTGCTGTTGATTAATAGTTTACTTTTTAAGACTGTCTTTTTGTATTTTCCTTTTTACATCCCTGTTTTTTTAAGCTAACCTGCTTATTTTACCTTAATTTTAATGGTATTATTGATTAATTAATTTAATTAGTAACTGGTTAAGACATAAAAACACTTACTGGCTCTGATAATTAGTTTTAATAGTCCTGTAATGTGATGAACGAAAGCACTTAACTCAGTCTGTTTTTTGTTTTAATAAACTGAAGCGTTTTTCGACATCCCGGCTGTTTATTGGAATCTGAATTGGTTTCACGTGTTGTTAGTTTATTTGTGTGGAGTTCTCCTCGATTTTTCGCTTTTCTACTGGTTTTGGTACTCACAAAAGTAAACACTAAATAAAGGTCTTTTTCCATTATAAAATCTGCATGTAATAAATAGAAAATGTACTAATTTGTAATAGATACAGAAAAACTCCATGCACTACAAAGAGTTATGATCAGGTGTCTGATCATAACCAGTTTATTATGTGTTTTTGAAATGGATGACAAAACATTGCTGTCCAGGTGGATCTGTTAACATCCATTTCTTGAACACATAATATAGAGGATTATGATCAGGTTACCATTCATAACCTGTTTATTATGTGTTTGAGACATGGATGCCAAGAAATTCACCTTAAGAGTGAAGCTCGAGATGTGAATCTTGGCATCCATGTTGGGAGCACATATTTCAGGATTATGACCAGAGACATTTTTGCTAGTCTGGTCAGGCTAAAATAGACAAACTTCTGTGGGTTCTGTTCAAGCAGCTTTATTATGTACAAATACATCAGGATTGAGGCTTAATAACTTTAACTTAAATAAGCTTATAAACAAACTAGCTATCGCACTCATAAATGCTCACTCCCTGGCCGCACTCTCAAAATGGCACAGAAGCAATCACGTGCTTGCTATTTATATGCAAGTGCTATCCTTGAAACACTTGTTAAAGGTACAACACTATTCTACATCCTCCTTCTTTGAGAAATGAGTCATGCATTATTGACGACATTAATTGACATGCAATTGATAACAAATAAATGTTAAGTTGTCAATCTCGCCTTCATTCTTGCTTGATGGGTTCGGAGCCGATCCCTCGGCTCCGACTCGGCACTTGCTTTAGCTCGAGAACTCCTTTTACCAGCTCGAGGCAGCCCCATATCCCATGATGCAAGGCAGGAAGTACCCAGATCTCGTTTGCCGCTTCGCTTGGGAGGTCTTCTCTTTACCAGCTCCTGGTAAGTAGTTCACATTTGTGATATTTAAGCCCCTTCTTTTAGTTAAAACTAATTTTTTGATAGTTTAATTTTAAATTTAACCTTTTTCTGACAGAAATCCCTGTCTCTTTTAATTTTTTTAGTCAGTCAATTTTCCCTATCCCATCCCCCCCCTGTTAGGGTGTGTGTGTTGGTGTTTTTTTACTAAATACCTCTTGGTATTAGTTTAATTTATTTTGACTGGTGTGTGTGTGGTTGTGTTTAGGCACCATGTCTAAGGAGAGGGTTTCAGGTTTTAAGAAGTGTGACTCGTGCTGTCAGAAGATGTCTCTGACAGACGGTCACACTTCTTGCCTGTACTGTTTGGGCCCTCTTCACCTGCAGGACTCCTGTGCTATTTGTCACTCCTTCAGCCAGAGAGTCCTGCAGGAGAGACGCAATAAGTTGATTCTCAGGGGTCTTCTTAAGCCGGAGGGCTCTCCGGCTAAGTCGGCTCCACAAAAATCAACCAAAACTGCCAAGGCCCAGGCTTCTGTTTCTAAGCCTGCGGCCTCGGCTCCGACTCGTATAGAGTCGAGATCGGCTCCGGCTGGAGCCGATTCTGGATCCACAAAGCTTTCGGCACCGATGGCTATCGGTGCCGAATCTGATGTTCTTCGTCTTCCCTTGCTGCAGTCCTGACAATTGGGTATAGTCCGCGTCCCAGTCGGCCCGAATACCAGAGTATAAGGCTGACGTCGGTCATGGCGCCTTAGACTGACGCCAGTACGCCAGGGTACTAATCGCATGACCGGCGCCATTTCCTCAGTCTTTTGCCGCATGGTCCGATGCAGAAGCAATTTTGCGAGTGCAGGTTGGCGTTCTGAGATTTTCGAAACCGGAGTTTCAGACTGAATACAGAGTTGGCTAAGTACCCGTTGGAACATTTGGTTTTTCTTGCCTCAGTATTTTACCGGATGTCAGAAAAAGTGAATAACTGTATTTCTTGTGGGAAGCAGATACCGCATAGGGATTATCATACTTGTGTATACCTTGTTTAGGGCCTGAGCACGCGTTGTTGGTTGCGCTCTTGTGCTAGATTTAACAAGCACTATTAAGAGGAGGCTTGATTGTGCTAGGTTAGTGTTTGGGAAGCGTTGCAATTATAATGCCGTCGGATACTCGGCCTGCTTCATCTAAAGCGCAAGGACAAAACAGTGAAGTCTAGGGGTGAGGAACCGGCAGTCCCGGACGTCGGTCCTTTAGAAGGCTCAGGGGAGCCAGAGGTTTTGCCAGGAGTCTCTATGGAGTCCCAGGCAGATACTTTACTGTTACAGGATGTGCCCTCTCAGGAGGTAGGCCAGGCTGAGGGGGCTTCTCAGGCAACTGTTCTTCCCTCTCTTCCCAAGGTAGTTAGGGCCTCTCCTTCTGTTGCCAAAGCTTCTTTTAGAGGAAGGCCCAGTTCAGCTTCTGTAGGGCTTCTCCTAGCATTTCGGGCTCTGTGCCTAAGAAACATATGCTTAAAATGGCAGAAGATTTGATTACTCTGATTAGAGGTTCTATGCCCCACCTTATAAGAGGCCTAGGGTGGAACAGGAGTTTGATAGTTTTGAACAGTGTTCACAGGCTTCAGAGTCTTCTGTGGAAGACTTGCAAGAGTTTCCTACTTATTCTGATTCTGATGTGGATGATTCCACTCCTTCAGCTTCTCCTCCTGAGGATTTTTTTTCAGAGACTCTTCACTCCATGAGGGAGCACTTTAAATGGGAAGGCCAAGATTACTCTGACTCCAGAAAAAGGCTTAGGGAATTCTTGTTTTGCCCCAGCATAGGCCCTTAGCTATTCCTCCGGTGTTGAATGTGGTGGAGGATGTTTTTGCAGAGGCTTCTCTGAACCCTGATTCCTTGCCTCCTGCTCCTGTTAAGCCTGATAGGTATTATAGGGTGCCCGAAGCTCATAAGTATTTGTTTAAGAGTCCCAGGGCGGACCCAGAAACTGTTTCTCAGGGGCCTAAAGGTGTTAAAGCTTCTGTGGTTAAAAATCCTGTACCCTCTGATAAAGAGGCAAGGGCTTTGGATAGGTGGGGTAAGAAAGTATATACTTCTTCCACTCTAGCCATGAGGCGTTGAATTGTCAATTTCATATGCTGAAATATCAGAATTATCTCCTTTCACAATTGAAATCTAAGGTGGATGCTTTGGCGGAAGGTATTGAGTGTAAAGAATTGCTGGATTTGGTTCATGTGTCTGAACAAGTGGGTAAGCATTCTTTGCAGTGTGGTTTTGATGCGGTTCAGGCCTCCTCGAGGGTGGCTGCTACTAGTTCTGTTCTTCAGACATGCATGGTTGAAGGATCAGAATTTAGCTGAGCATGTTAAGACCAGGATTTTGGATGCTCCTTTACAGTCTGATGTGTTGTTTGGACCGCCTGTGGAAGCAGTTTTAAAGAAAATGGAGGACAAAGCTAAGTCTATGCAGACTGTTAAAGATTTTTGCAGGTGCAGCCTCAAGTTTAGTAGAAATTGGCCTGCTAAGGGGTGGACGTATCCTGCTTATGGTTCCCAGTCTAGGGGTAGGTCTAGGCGTGGTAGGGGCAGGGCTCAAGGTTCGTTTAGGCCTAGATCAGACAGTTCACCTGCTCAGACTTCTGGTGAGGGCAGGGGTCAGTCCTTTCGTAAGCAGAACCAATGACCTGCCTTTTCAGCTGCCAGTGGACTCTCGTCTGGCAGCTCCTTTGGGAGGAAGATTGTCTCTTTTCAAAGAAAATTGGGATTTAATCACTCAAGACAGATGGGTGCTGGATATCATTCATCACGGGTACAGATTTTATTTCCACACAATGCCCCCTTTCAAAGGCATGCCAGATGTTCCTCCTCCACAAAGAAAAGAGGCTCACAAGCAAGTTCAAGATGTTGACGTTACAGCAACTGTTACCTCTGCTGGGCAAGGATCACTGGATGGTAACTTTGGATCTCAAGGAAGCTTACCTTCATGTGCCCATAAGGCTAAGTTGCAGAAAGTATCTGCGGTTTCGAACTGGAGATTTTCATTATCAGTTCTCTGCATTGCCCTTTGGCTTATCTACTGCGCCCAGAGTATTCACAAAGGTTCTGGCTCCAGTGATAGCTTACTTCAGGCTTCAAGGCATTCAAATTTATCCTTACTTGGACGACTGCCTGATTCTGGCTCAAGAAAAGGAACACCTTCTACAGCATCTGGAATATGTCATAGCAGTGCTAAGATGCCTAGGGTATTCTGTGAACGAAATAAAGTCCAGTCTAGTACCCTCTCAAGACATGTGCTTTCTGGGTGTGAGACTGAATACAGCAGCCCAGATGGCCTTTTTAACGCCGGACAAACAAAAGAGTCTGTCACTTTACTTCCACCAACTATCTCATCAGTCCGTGCTGACTGCAAGGACAGTCCTTCAAGCATTAGGGTTCATGGCATCTTGTATTCTGGTGCTTCCCAATGCCAAACTGCATATGAGGAAGCTGCAATGGTATCTCAAAATGTATGGACACAGCACTGCCAAGATTTGGACACTGTCATTCAAATAATACCTTGCCTTCAAAAGGAATTCTTGTGGTGGGCTCAGGAATGTCACCTAAACAAGGGACTCTCTGTGACCCGGCCAGAGGCGAGTCAGATTTTAACGACAGATGCCTCGGACACTGCTTGGGAGCTCATCTAAATGGAAAGTGGATACAAGACAAGTGGCCTGCCAGACTACAGCATCTACATATCAACATGAAGGAGATGTTAGCAGTCCAGTTTGCATTGATGGCGTTCAAGGAGTTACTTCTTCCAGGGCAGGTGTTGATTCTGACAGACAACACAACTGTCATGTGGTACATCAACAAGCAAGGGGGAACACATTCTTATCCTCTATGCAGGCAAGCAATGATTTTATGGGAGACTGCGTTAAGCCTGCAACTGACTCTTCAGGCAAGGTTTCTGCCAGGAGCACAGAACTCCTAGCAGATGTATTAAGCAGACAAATCATGGATCCCCACGAGTGGAAACTGGATCTTCATGTATTTCAGAAATTGACAGTGTCATGGGGAACTCCAGACATAGATCTGTTCGCTTCTCCACTAAACCACCAGCTGCCAAAGTATTGCACAAAGGGGTTTCATCACACAGCTTGGAAAGTGGATGCTCTGTCTTTCAGTTGGAAAAACCTTCATGTCTATGCCTTTCCACCTCTACCTCTTCTTCCAAAGGTATTACTAAAGGTCAGACAGGACAGGCCAAGGATGATTTTGATAGCTCCAGATTGGCCTCGGCAACACTGGTACCCACTTCTAAGGAGTCTTGTAAAGAAGCCTCCATGGCCTTTACCTCTGATTCCTCATCTGTTATCTCAGAAGGACGGTCATCTGCTCAATGTCAAGCTTCAATCTCTTCATCTCACAGCCTGGCATATTCTGTGTTGAAGCATGGCAGGTCTCAGCTTCCTCAACAAGTTTTAAATGTGATTATGGAAGCTAGAAGGCCTAGTACTAGGAGAGTGTGCAGAAAAATGGAAGAGATTTTTATTTTGGAGTACAGCAAAGAATTTGGAGATTTCAGAGCCTAATTTGAGTGTGGCTCTTCAATATCTTACTGAATTATTAGACAAAGGTTTGTCTTTCTCTTCCATAAAGATTCATGCTGCAGCAATTTCAGCTCACTATGACTGTGACCCACCTTTGTTTTCGCATCCTTTGTTCAAGCAGTTTCTTAGAGGGCAAAGAATATAAGACCCCCGTAGAGCTCCTACTCCTGCTTGGGATCTCAATTTTGTGTTGGAAAAACTTACTCTACAACCTTTTGAGCCTGCAGCTACTGCTGAATTGAAATATTTGTCATGGAAGACTGCTTTTCTGCTGGCTATTACTTCTGCAAGAAGGGTATCTGAGTTGCAGGCCCTTATGGCAGTAGAGCCCTTTTGGATTTTCCATAAGGACAGGGTATCATTACGCACTAATCCTTCCTTTATGCCTAAGGTGGTTTCTAGTGTGGCTTTAAACCAAACTATTCATTTGCCTACGTTTTGCAGATCCTCAAAATAAAGGGAAAAGATTTTGCACACTTTAGATGTACACAGGCAATTGCGTTATTATTTGAGCAGGACTAAAGATTTTAGGCAGTCTCAGCAGTTACTTGTTTCTTTTGCTTTAAGTTCACAGGGCAAGCCTGTGTCAAAACAAACTATTTCTAGGTGGATTGGCTTTTGCATTGCATTTTGTTATTCCCATCATGGCAAAGAGGTTCCAGCTGGGATTAGGCCTCATTCCACTAGGGCTACTGCCACTTCAACAGCATTTCTAAGGGGGGTGGCAACTAAGGATATTCTGGAAGCAGCTACTTGGAGTTCAGTGCATACTTTCTCCAGGCATTATCACCTGCCTATATACTCTAAGACTAGAGCTGGTTTTGCCACAGCTGTTTTACAAGGCATGTTGTCAGCTCCTGCTACTTTATAAATTGCCAGCCTCCCTTACCTCTGCTTTGGGATTCTACCCAATTGTCAGGACTGCAGCAAGGGAAGACGAAGAACATAGTACAGTTTTGTACCTACCATAAATGTAGATGTTCGAGGCTCTCCTGGCCACAGTCCAATTTACCCTCCCTCCTTCCCTCTGTGTTTCAGGGGTGGTTGTGTAGGTGAGTTTACATGCTTATATTTTATGTATATATTACTGTATATATTGTACATGTTTTTGGTGCAGGTTGTTTTGGGACTTGTCTTTTTGGGTCTTCTGACATCTGGGGCAAGAAAAGACTGAGGAAATGGCGTCGGTCATGCGATTAGTACCCTGACGCACTGACGTCAGTCTAAGGCGCCATGACCGACGCCAGCCTTATACTCTGGTATTCGGGCCGACTGGGACGGACTATACCCAATTGTCAGGACTGCAGCAAGGGAATCCTCGAACATCTACATTTATGGTAGGTACAAAACTGTACTTTTTGACCACTGTGGTGTCGGCTCGGCTCGACACCCACGCGGCGAACATCGTGTCGGCCCGATCGGCTCCGACACCCATGTGGCACAGGCATCGGTGTCGGCTCGATCGGCTCCGACACCGTTACTGGTGGCTGTGGCTCGGCTGGAGCCGATACATCGAGACGTTCTGCCGGCTCCGAGAAATCGGTGCCGACAGGATCAGTAGTATCGGCTCCGATGGCCCATTCCAGGAAGAGGTCGAGGTCTCCTTCCTTGGGGCCGATACTTTCGGCTCCCGCCTCTTCTATCGGAACGGAGCCATCGGAGCCGATCTTCAAGGTCATCCAGGTTGTCAGATCATGACCTAGAGAGAGTGGTCAGTAGATTGCTCAAGTCACAGGTACTGGCCCAAATGCTACACAGTCCGTCTCAGCAGACGACTGTTGGTCCACACCCCGTTACAGTTCCTCCTTCAACTCTACAGAGTTTGGAGTTGGAGTCTTCGGGCATGGTTACTGCTACGGCTGGAGGACGGATACCTCCTTCTGTCCCTTCAGCCCCTACTCTTATCTCCTCTTCCTTAGAGGGATTCGGTGGTCGGGCTTCCATGGTCTCCTCCGAGGGGGTGAGTGGCATCGGACCCTTGTCCGAGCCCGCTCTTCCCCTTGGAGCCTCGGCCTTGGTGAGCGCGGCTCCGACATCTGCCTCGGAGGCTTCCCTTCGGTGGCCCCTGGAGTTCCTAGCTCTTCGGAGCGGGTTCTCTCGGACCTGCCTGGGAGGGGAGCATTCGAGGTGATGAAGAGTGTACTGGCCACTGGTATCAGTCAGCAGTCTCTTCCCGTAGCTCCTCCCTCTATTGTACCTGTTGACATCTCTGCCACTTCTCTTGCTACAGGACCCAGAGATCCTCCGCCTCAGGTTTCCCCATTGGGAATTTCCCCTCTTCCGAGGATTCTCCTGATGTTTCGGAGATCCTCCTAGGAAGAGGACTTGTAAGAGGAAGCATGTAGACTCCTGAGTCTGTCACTTGGATACTGACTTTGATGAGTCAGAGGGATCCCCTAGATGCCCTCTGAGGATGTCTCCTTCTCAGACATCCTAGAACTTCTGAAACAGAGGGAAACTGGCCCACCAACAATCCCTCTGAGGATGAGTCAGTATACCTAGAGGCGTTTGGATCTCGGCCCTCCACCTCCTGGGTGTCTCCGCCTTCGACCCCTTATGCAGGTTATTGCACGAAGGCGTGGACAGCTCCTGACTCTGTAGAGCCAGTCCCTAGGTGGCCTTCTAAATTTATCACTGCCCCTTGTGACAAACAATTCCTTACCAAGGGTGTCCCCGCTGATGCCATGGTGGTGGCTGCGCCACCAAAAGGAACTTGCAGATCCTTCCGTGCCGTCCATCCTCCTAATAAGGACTCTAGGACCATGGATAGGTACGCAAGCGGATGTTTTCCTCAGCGACCTTTGCTATGCTCGCTGAATTATCTTTGTCACTTCACCAGACTCCAGAGAGATATCCTGAAGGAGCTGGGAGAAGTAGTTCAGGATCCTACAGCTGCAGGGGCCCAAGAAAGATTGCTTCAGCTAGGAACCCTCAATTCCATTGCTAACTCCTCCATGCGGCTGATATCTTATGCTGCGGATGGAGGCGAGTAGAGCCGCAGGCACAGGTGTGGCTCTTAGACGCCAAGCCTGGATGCGGCTATGTGATTTTATGGATCCCTTTAAGGCGTCCTTCACAAATTCTCCCTTTGATGGGTCAGCTTTGTTTGGCCCTCAGGTGAAGGAGACCTTGACCAGGTGTGAGCAGGACGGCAAGACTCTTTCTGCTGTTGGAGTCCGTTTTCCACCCCTTCTAGGCCTTATCCCAAAGGACAGAAGGGTGGGAAGATGTGGTTCCGTAAATCCCAAGGAGTCACGCGGATTCACGTGGTCAGTTTACCCCTAGAGGCAGAGGGGTAACAACAACAGACGCTCTAGAGGCAGAGGGGTCCAAGAACCAGGGCAACAGGGAGTCTCTTCCTGAGAAGCCCTTTCAGCATCCCTGAGGTGTTGCCCGGCTGTCCCTCCTTGGAGGCAGTCGGGAAGATTATCACTGTACCCAGAAGCCTGGCATTCCCTCACTCAAGACAGATGGGTACAGTCGATCATATCCAAGGGTTACATAATTCCTTTCGAGGAAAGTCCCTTCCCTCAAGTTCCCTTCCAGATGTACCACCCGGTCTAAGGGACATTGCAGAGTTAGAAATCAAAACTACTGCAAAAAGAGCCATTCAGCCAGTTACAATAGACCATTCAGAGCCGGAATCTACTCAAGGTTCTTTTGGTCCCCAAAAGACGGAGACTGGAGACCAATATTCGATCTCAGCAGACTCAACAAGTCTGTCAGGAAGACAAGATTCGAATGGTCACTCTTCAGTCAATTCTGCCCTTCGTACAGAAGGAGAACTGGATGTGCACAATAGATCTTCAGGATGCACTATCACATCAAAATTCACAGACGCTCCAGGAGATTTCTCCGCTTCGGCTGGGGTCCAGTCATTTCCAGTTCAGAGCCCTGCCCTTTGGTCTCACTACAGCCCCCAGAGTGTTCACCAAATGCATGGCAGTGGTCACGGCTCACCTGAGACGCCAAGGATTCCAGGTGTTTCCGTATCTCGACGACTGGCTCCTGTCAGCCACCACCAGGCATCAGCTTATACAAGCCAGGGATTACACAATAGACCTTTGTTCTCATTTGGGCATCTCAGTCAACTTCAAAAGTCATCCTTATCGCCCTGCCAGTCTATTACCTTCATAGGCAAACTTAAACACTGTTCGGATGTCAGCTACCCTTACAGAACAAAGAGTTTCAGACATTCAGACTCATGTCAGGATCATTCTGGCCAGCAAGAAGGTACAGGCCAGAATGGTTCTAAAGGTATTAGGTCTCATGGCTGCGGCCATCACTCTTGTTCCCCTGGCTCGATTCTCCATGCCTCCTTCAGTGGATGCTGTTCACACAGTGGTCATACCAGCAACTCCCAATGCGTCACCAGATTCTGGTGACACAAACATGCAAAGAACATCTTGCTTGGTGGATCACATCCTCTCAGGTTCACCAAGGCAGGTGCTTTGTGCCTCCGTCCCCGATAGCCACTGTCACCACGGATGCCTCCCTGATCGGGTGGGGGGGTCACTATCAGGGCAGGATGGTTCATGGGACGTGGCAACCGTTCGAGTACCATCTGCACATAAATGTCCTGGAGATGAGAGCAGTGCTTTTAACGTTGCAAGCCCTCAACGACTTTCTTCCCATAGGGACAATTGCAGTCCTCACAGACAACATGTCTGTAGTTTGGTATATCAACAAACAGGGCGGAACCAAGTCCTACCCCTTGTGTCGAGAAGCGCTCAGACTATGGCAATGGGCGATCTCCTCTCATCGGTTTCTGGTAGCAACGCATATCCCTGGGAAAACCAACATTATAGCGGACAGATTGAGCAGAGCTATTCTCATGCCTCACGAGTGGTCTCTCAAGCAATCCATAGCGGAAGAGATTTTTCTGGAATGGGGTCGCCCATGTTGCGATCTTTTGCTACTCCCCAAAACAGCAAATGTCCAGACTTCTTCAGCCTCTTCCTCTATCAGGCCATCCCCCCAGAGACGCTCTGACCCAGGATTGGCCCCAGGGACTTCTTTATGCCTTCCCTCCATTTCCTCTGATCCCTCAGGTGATCCAGAAAGCTACCGTTTTGAGAGCCAAATTGATTCTCATTGCCCCTTACTGGCCTCGACAAGTTTGGTTCCCGTTCCTCCATCGTCACCTTTTGGTGCAGCCGTGGCATCTGGACCCAGTGCCAGATCTACTGATTCACCAATCCGGTCAGCTGCACCGGTCTATCCATTCTCTCAACCTCACAGCATGGTTGCTCCACTTCCTTCCTTAGCCAGGCTTCCTTTGATCTCTAACCCAGTTAGAGATATCATAGTAGCTTCACTAAAATCCTCTACCAGGAGGATTTACACAAGCAAATGGAAACGTTTCTCTTATTGGGCTAAGGCCCAAAATATTGATCCTTTTACTGCCCCTGTTCAGGCAGTTCTGGACTTCTTAGCAGAGATTTTTCATGCAGGCTCCTCTTCTTCAACAGTCAGAGTTCAGTTGGCTGCTATTTCCAATTTTCATGTCGGGATAGCAGATCATAATATTATGTCCCATAGGCTCTGCAGGGCCTTCTTGAAAGGAATTTTCCTACTAAAGCCTCCAATCAGGAATCCTCCTCCTCAGTGGGATCTAAATTTAGTGCTGACATCCTTGATTCTTCCCCTTCGAGCCAGCTGTTTCTTGTTCCCTGAAATATCTTTCTTGGAAAACTTTATTCCTAGTGGCTATTACATCTGCCAGGAGGGTGTCTGAACTTC
Organism: Protopterus annectens; assembly: GCF_019279795.1. Lineage (NCBI taxonomy): Eukaryota > Metazoa > Chordata > Ceratodontiformes > Protopteridae > Protopterus > Protopterus annectens. The sequence goes on from NC_056735.1 coordinate 1,751,080,883, forward strand.
ATGCTCTTTCAGTTCGACCCCCCTATTTGATTTTTCACAAGGACAGAGTATCCTTGAGAACTAATCCATCCTTTTACCTAAGGTCGCTTCAAAAACAATCTGAATCAATCCATTGATCTCCCGTATTTTTCCTAACTATTCAGATAGAGCTGAACAAAAGTTACATTATCTTGACGTCCACCGTCAGCTCAGATATTATTTGGACAGAACAAAAAAATTTAGAAAATCTGATCAACTTTTTGTTTCCTATGCGGATAATAAAAAAGGCCTACCTGTTTCTAAAGTGACTTTGTCCAGATGGCTTTCTTCGGTCATCACTGAAATTTATACGTTCAGGGGAAAACAGCTGTGCTCAAAACCTAAAGCACATTCAACTAGGAGTTTAGCTACTTCTACAGCTTTTCAAGCTAGACTGCCTTTGGACACTATTTGTGCAGCGCCACTTGGGCCACTCCTCACACTTTTGTTTCCCATTACAAATTGGACTTGGCCTCCAGGGACAGAGCCAGTTTTGGCTCTACAGTCCTCAAGAGTTTGTTCCATTGAGCCACCCAGGATAGAGGTGCTAGGGACGGTCCCATCAAGCAAGAATGAAGGCGAGATTGACAACTTAACATTAAGAAGTTATGTACCTACCATAACGTTCCATGTTAGTTGTCTTCTCTCGCCTTCTTTCTTTCCACCCTCCCTCCTTCCCCCTGGCCTGGACAGACCTTGTATAAGAAACTATTATGCTAAAGACCATTCAAACCTGGTCCTTTTTCCATCTGTAAGTTTCTTCTTCCTTTGGGAAGTATTTTATGCTTGGTGTTATTGCCCTTTTGTCAACAAACGAGATCTGGGTACTTCCTGCCTTGCATCATGGGATATGGGGCTGCCTCGAGCTGGTAAAAGGAGTTCTCGAGCTAAAGCAAGTGCCGAGTCGGAGCCGAGGGATCGGCTCCGAACCCATCAAGCAAGAAAGAAGGCGAGAGAAGACAACTAACATGGAACGTTATGGTAGGTACATAACTTCTTATTCTTTGGCATGCAGTTATACAGAACAAAATACGTATAGACAGTTATGTCCAGGTTGCTGTATATTTCACCCTAGGTCTGGAAATACTACCAAATCATGTGACGTAGAAATTAGAACTAGGTCTAGCAACTGGGACTGTCTCTGCTGAATGTTCAACTTTGGGGACTTCAAGAACATCATCAGGAACGGAAGTAGAAGTTAAGACTCGTTCTGCAACAGGAACATTGTCTGGATTGCTCTGAGATCTAGTGTCTGTATCACAGGAACAATTCTGCGATATCGATTCTGATACAGGAAGAAGATGTCTGCAATTTCTCCTGTGCTTCACACCCTCAGATTCCACGAAGTGATCCTGGCTCTGCACATATATCTGTTACATGACCAATCAGGTCGAAACCTTTCACTGTTTGCATCCTTACTGTCTCTCCTTCTTTTAATGGACTAAGAAATTTGCTCGATTTATCATAGCTGGACTTCTGGAAAGAACACTTTCTGAATAGTTGGGCTTTGCTTGTTCTGTTGTTCTTTGCTTTAGACCTCAGCAAATTGGAACTGATAAGCAGTATTGTTCTGGTTTGCCTAGATAGAAGTCCCTGAGCAGGCGAGCCAAGTATATAGTCACAGGGTATGTTTCTGAGATTAAGACATTGGTATTATCATCCTTTGATTTCTCTAGTAATTGCTTTGCACTCTGTACTGCACGTTCAGCTAGTCCATTTGACTGTGGGTATTCTGGAATACTAGTAATGTACAAAATCCCATTCATTTGCAAATTTCTGAAAAAACTGACTGGTAAATTGGGTACCATTGTCAGAAATAACTTTGTGTGGACTACCATGGACTGAGAAATGATGTTTCAACTTGGTGATAACAGCAGTGGGCGTTAGGTTAGGTAGTAAATCAATCTCAAACCATTTCGAATAAGAGTCTGCCAATAGTAAGTAATGCTGATTGCTCCATTCGAATATATCAGTTGCTACTGTTGACCAAGGTAGTTCAGGAACTTGACTTAGATGAAGTGGTTGTTTGCAAATGTTGTTTAGTACTGTTGCATACGAAAATATTTTATCAATATCTTTTGCAGAGAAGGTCAAAATACTAGTCCTTTCACTCTTCTTTTGGTAGATTCGGAACCTGGGTGACCATGATGCAAAATGTGGATATATTCACATTGTAAGGAAGCAAGAACAACAGTTTTAGGTCCTTTGAAAATAATACCATCTTCCATCAGCATCTCATCTCTGTAAGGAGACTAAGTTTCCACTTCAGGTGGTACACTAGATTGCTTCAGTGGCCATCCAACCTTAACATAGTGGTTGAGCATTTGCAAAATTGGATCAGTCTTTGTATGATCTCTTAGCTCATCAAGTCTCATGGTAGAAAAATTATGCACTTCAATGACATCAAAGTCAAAATTCTCTGCATTAAGCTGTTCCGTTGTATTTCTGGACAGTCTGAATAAGGTATCAGCCAGATAAAGGTTTTTCTTGCCTTTTGTGCAGACCATTTTGAAGTTGTACTTCTACAATCTGAGCATCATTCTTTGTAATCTTGCTGGAGATGAATGTATAGGCTTCTTTAAAGTAGTGATTAGAGGTTGGTGATCACTTTCAATCTGAATAGCTCAACTATAGATATATTCATGAAACTTTGAACATGCAAATACTATTGTTAAAAGTTCTTTTTCAATTTGAGCATACTGCATCTTAGTTTGGGTAAGAGTTCTAGATGCAAAGGCAACTGGTCTGCCTTCTTGAAAGATATCTGTGCCAAAACCAAATTTTGAAGCATCACAGGAAAGGGTTATTGTTTTATTGACATAGTATCTTAATGTAGGTGGGTGGTAATTTTCTGCCTAAGGTCTTCGAATGCTGTCTGGTGCTGTTCCAGCCAAGACCATGTAACATTTTTGCATGTTAACTCTCTCAAAGGTATTGGCAACTGGGTCTATAACATCTGTGTAGAACATCGAATATTAACAGTTCGAATAACTAAAGGTTGACCTTTAGTGATCAAACTGTTAAAACATTGAATGTTCAGAAAAAAATAAAAAGAAAACAAAAAAAAACTAAACGGTGTAGGCAGGGGGGCAAGCCCCCCTGCACCCCCCGATGTGAGGGGCTGCGCCACCCACACACCCCCACTACTTAAATATACCAACTCTGAAACCGCACTACATTGAAGTAAACAGAAATCTCCCATTATGGAGATTTCCGTTTACTTGTTTGATGTTCGGCAGTTTCGCTATTCTCGTGTGGACAAAGTCAGATTCGACATTGTCGGCTTTCGAGAATCTAATATAGACCTTGTCAACACACTGAAGTCTGGTATTAACTTGCTTAAATAGTTGACCATACCAAGAAAACGTTGTAGAGCTTGAACATTATCTGGTGCTGGCATCTCAAGAATGGCTGCTTGCTTGGATGGGTCTGGTCGCAAGTCATGCTTGTAAATAAATGACCTACATATGTAACTTCTGGTAATCTGAATTTGCACTTCAGAGGATTGAGCTTTCAAGTTCACTTCACATGCTCTGTCTATAAGTTTCCTAAGGTTTCTGTCATGCTCTGCTTCACCATTGCTTTCAACCAGTAAATCATCTACTATTATGGCACAAGGATAACATGAAATAATTTGCTCCATTGCTTGCTGAAAGACTTCACTTGCAGAATTTATTCTAAATGGCATCTTGAAGAATCTATATCTTTCAAATGGGGTACTGAAAGTAGTCCATAGTGAAGATTTGCAATCAAACATCACTTGCCAAAATGAACCTTTTGCATCCAAGACAGAAAAAAACAGTGGCATTTTGTATTAAGGCTTCGACTTCCTCAACTGTATGCATGGGATGATGCAGTCTCTTTAATGCTTTGTAGAAATTGCTTGGGTCAATGCATATTCGGATTTAATCTGAGCCTTTTTTGTGGGCTGCTACTATGGACAATACTCATTCAGTTGGTTCTGAAACTGGGCAAATTACATCTAGCTGCACCATTTTATCCAACTGAGCTTTGACTTTATTCTGCATAGCTATCAGAACTTTTCTTGCTGGCCTGACCACTGGACTGATCTCTGGGTCTGACTTCATAGAATACATAACTGGAAGTTTGCCTGACTTGTCATCGAAAACATCAGCGTACTCTGAGAAAATAGTGTCACTGAAGCTGGAACTGTGACATGTGCTTATATGAAGAACTTCTCTGGTAAAGAAAATCAGACTGATTCTCAAACTGTCTCTGAGACCCAATAATGATTGCACAGGTCTTCAGACTACATGTAGCAGTTCCTAGCGAAATAACATGAAAGCACTACTGAACCTTCGGTTTGAATTTCTTCACGTCCATAAGCAACAAATTTCGCTCAACTGGCCACATTAAGTTGCTCACCAGCTCTCACCTTACAAATGTGTCTGTTGACATAACATTGCACTTTGAACCAGTGTCTACTTTGAGCTCGGTGGATTTGCCATTGATCTGGACAATACAAAATATACTTTGTTCTTCGCCAACAAATGTACTGCATCAAATTTTTCATAGGTTCATAGGTTCATAGGTTCATACTAGGCTATCTGCCCAAGGGCATTTATAAGCCTAGCCCATAGTTATGTGGCTTTCGCCACCCCTTTAGTTTGAATAAAAACTATGCCTATCATTTTTCTGTGCCTCTGTCAAGCAGTGACACTGAAGTAATCCCTGGGGTATATCTGCAATCTCCCATCCATTGGTCAAGATTCCTCTTGAACAAGGCCAGCGAGGTGCTCTGCCTCACATGTACCGGGATTTTGTTCCACAGCATAGGGAGTCTCTGGGTGATGAATCTGTCCCTCCAGCACATTCTATTTATAACCGTGTCAAGGTTTAAGTCTCCCGTCCTTGTAGTTCTGAGGGATCTAGATTTTTGAGGTGAAGCATATTCATCAAATCTGGGTTTGACATGGCCTTATATGTCAGGCACAGGTCACCTCTGAGCAAGCGGTATGAGACTGAATAAAGCTGGAGTTCTTTCAGTCGGGCAGCATAAGACATATTTTGAGACCCTTTATCCTTTTGGTGAGGAACTTTTGGGGCCTTTCAAGCTGCATCAGGTGTCTGGTCAGATACATTCCGAACGGGCATTGTACTCAATCATAGGTCTAATGAGTGATGAGTACAGGGGACGATGACCTCCCTTGATCTAGATGTGAATCCCTTCATGATCAGGTGGGCGATATAGAAGGTTTTCCTAACTACTTTAGCAACATGAGTGTCAAGCGAAGACTACTGTCAACTTGGGTCCCCAGATCCCTGATGACTTTTCTGTGCTCAGTGGATTGTCACCTATATGGTAGCTAGGGGTAACCTTGTTTTTCCGAAGGTATGACTATGCATTTTTGGCGTTTAACTTCAGGCCATGGCTCTGGCACCAGTTATCCGTTTCTGTGAGGCCCTTCTGGAGGATATCTGTGTCAGATGTGTTTTCGACTATGGCCCAGTTTGCAGTCATCTGCAAACTTTGTCAGCCATAACCCTCCTGTGTTTGCTTGTACTTCAGAAAAGTAGATGCTGAACAAGAGTGGACCCAGGACTGAGCCCTGTGGGACACCACTTGTGACAGGCTTTGAGTCTGACATGGCTCCAGCAACTCTGACCCTGTGGGTTCTGTCGCTTAGCCAGTTTGCAACCCATCTTGTGATGTATGGGTTTACATTCAAGCTGATGAGTTTTTCGATGATACCTGAGTGGGGTATTGTGTGAAGGCCTTTGCCAGGTCGAGGTAGGCTGTATGGACTGCCTTTCCTCATCAATGGCCTTGGTGACTGTCTCAAAAAGTCAACCAAGTTTAAGAGGCAGGATCTGCCTTTGACAAAGCCAAACTGGGTTGGATCCAAAGTCTGCAAGTTCCCTATGTCTTTATTTATGAGTTCCATTATGATCCTCTCCATGGCTTTGCAGATAAGGCTTGTCAAGCTAATGGGGCGGTAATTTCCAGGGTCTGTGGAGGCACCGCCCTTATGAAGTGGGACCACAGTCGCCGTCGCCACTCCTTTGAATGCGTATCCTGAGGTGAGGCTAAGATTAAACAGCTGTCCTAACTGTGGGTTTAATTCCTCGTTGAGTTCATGAAGCACACAGCCGGGACACCATCCGTCCCATGGATGCTGTGTTTTGCCTTAGTGAGGGCAGTTCTCACCTGGGCGTTGGAGATGTTTGGGGGCTACAATCCTCTGGAATAGATATCTCTCCTTTTGGGGAGGGGAGAAGTTTGCACTGAACCTGTCAGCCAGTATGTTAGCAATGTGTGTAGGTTCAGTAATTTTCACATCATTTTGAACTAATTCTGAGCATATCTGGGAGTTTCCTCCTAGGTTTCTAACATAGCTAAAGAAGGCCTTATGATTGTCTTTAGAGTCCTTGGCGATTTTTCTCTCAAAATTTGCCTTTGATGATTTTATGAGAGCTCTTAGTTTTTTACTTATAATGATCAAAGGTGTCTTACCTTTCAAGGATTTTGCTCTATCTTGTAGCCAATTACGGATGCACCATCTATGTAGAAAGTAGGGTTACAGCTGGTCTATATGATCAACTTGCTTTTTAAAGTGATCCTTCTTTATAACTGTGCAAGGTTTACCTGATGTGCAAAACTTTTGAATATTGTTCCATTTTTTACACTTGTGGCATTGCTGACGAAATGCGAAGCACTTTTCTCTTTTAGACTCCTGTTTGGCACCACAATTGCGACAGTTAACAATAAAGCTCGATCTGGGTTTTGCTGATTCACCCTTGTACTGCACTGACCATGTCCTTCTCAATGAACTAGTCTTAGAACGTGCTGGAAACCTACAGGATGTTAGTGTTTCACTGTTGCAGTCCTAACCAATGGGTTATCTGGCTCCTGGTAGCCCTCCATCAGTCAGAATACCAAAGGTAAGTAAAAATTACATTGGCTGTCGGTTGTAAAGAATGTCAGGACATCCAATACAAAAAGAGGGCACAGACATCACTTCCCGAGTCTTCCTTGCCACGGAGCCCGAAGCAGAAGCATTTCTTGCACGAGTGCCAGTCGGCAGTTTACTTTTTATGTTTCCGACTACGAAGTTGAAATCAACTACAGCTAAGTACTCCATTGGGGTTCCTCTTTTCTTGCCTTAACGAATGTCAGAAAAGGTTAATAATTGTCTTACCTGTGGAAAGCAGATTCCCCATAGAGATTTTCATTCCTATTGTATTATTTGTTTAGGCCTTGACCACAATGTTCTTAATTATGATCTTTGTGCCTCCTTTAATCCGCGTACTATTCATCGTCTGGCTAAGCTTTTAGCTAAGCCTTTTGGAGTTTGGCCTAAGTTTGTCGGTATGGCATCCGCTGGTCTTCAGGCTTCAGATATCCCCTAGAAGCGTAAGGATAAGGACCGCGACAGGCTTCCGAAGGTCAAGTCCTCGGATGATGTTAGGTTGGTCGTCAGTCATGCGGTAGCCAGCGAGGCGCCTTTGCATGGTCTTCTGTTCACACTTTCACAAAGCATTATAATTTGCCTTTGTTTTCAAAAGCCAGGGCAGGGTTTGCCACTGCTGTTCTGCAGGGCATTATCTCCAATCCTTGATTCTGTTGGTTCCTCCTCCCTGCTCTCTGGGCTTTGGTAATCAACCCATTGATTAGGACTGCAAGAGTGAAACACGATGAACATAGTACAGTTGTGTACACTTACCATAAATGTAGATGTTCGAGTGTATTCACTATTTCAGTCCTGCTTTCCCTCCCGCCTGCCCCCTTTTTTCTCTTTTCCTAAGGTACAGGCTAATTTTAGTTTAAGCCTTGTTTTCTGGAGGCTTCTGACTGTTATGGCAAGAAAGACTGAGGAAGTGACGTCAGCTGCCTCCTTTTGTATCAGACTCCCTGACATCCTTTACAACCGACAGCCAACGTCATTTTTACTTACTTTTGGTATTCTGGCTGATCGAGGGCTACCGGGAGCCGGATAACCCACTGGTTAGGACTGCAACAGTGAATACACTCTAACACCTACATTTATGGTAATTGTACACAACTGTACGCTTTACCTGCCATACTTGCAGGGGTTACAGCTGCCATGTGCTTAGGCCTGATTCTGCTAGCCGCATGTTGCATGCTGTCAGCATTTGCTCTGGAGCTTGCTGAAACCATGCTCTTTTCACTTGCAAGCATACTTTTGTGCCTTTCTATAACTTCATGGATTTGACAAATGTCAGTAGCTTTGCTTAGCGTTAAATCACTGTCACGAAGCAAAATCTTTCTCACTGTAGCACTATTAATTCCACACACAAGCCAGTCTTATCAACTCATCTTTTAAGTCACCAAACCTACACATTTTAGCTTTGTTTCTCAGGTCAGTAATATAAGCTGCAAACGTTTCTCATTGCTTTTGATCTCTTGTGTAAAATAAATGCCTCTGTAATGTAACATTTGTCTGTGGGTTGCACATTTCCGTGAATTTGCATTTCAAGCACTCAGGGTCTTCCCTTGATTCAGCCTGTACAACAATATGATGGTTTTCCCCTTCTCCTTCATATACTGCTGATGCACACACAAATGAACATTCTCTTTCAGTGGCCTCTGACCATACCTCTCAACCTGGAAACGTCAAAAATATGGACAAAGCCCATGAAAAATGGGTACAAATCTGTATGCTGATTAACATAAAATCTGCTTACATAATTAAGTAACCCCACCCACTCCAATGGAATTGTGGGATACTAACTTTCAAATGCAAACTGAAGAACAGATGACCAAAATATGGCCCCAGAGTCTCCCTGCAGCCATTCCAGTGTCCCATTACCTGTCATACCTGGCTATTTTGCCCCATTTACCATAAACACTAATGTGCATATTGCTTTACTTCTGCAATGATTATTTCGATTTTATTTTACATTTTATAGTACAAACACTAATAGACATCTGCTAACCAAAGCAATTCAGTCTCACAATGAAAATAGACTTAGCATTAAAACTTCTCTGCCCTTGAAACTCACATTCATTGAAACAGCATTGAAACCCAGGCAGACCCTGTTAAGCCACAAACAGGGCTCACAGGAAAATTACTAACAAGTTTTTTTGTTGTTTCAGCACTTGTTCAGAACTTGTTGTAAGCACTAAATAAGCTACAAATTACTACAGCACTCAACTTTCCTCACTGTCTAGAGTACCAAGTTTCTAGTACTTAACAAATAAGCACCTATCCAGGCATGTCTAAGGGTCAGCCCCCGTTTTTTTCTCCAGTCTACCTGATGAATCTGGGCATGTTTGGGCAATGCAGCAATTACCTCATGTACACAGACAACCCACTCCTCCTACCACCCAACACTGCAACCTGTGAGAGATGCACTTATATAGCCAAACTGGAAGCAAAGCTCTCTTCACCCAAGACTGGACTAGACAGTCAAGAGGAGAAGGTAAACACTTGCACCACACCACACCACACCACACTCAGCACATAGTCCCTCAAAACCTACACCACCAAAACACACACATAGAAACACAAAACACACACCTACATTCATGGAGGCTCTCAGTAAAACCTGCCCAAGCAACAGGGACCTCCAAAGCAGAAACACAAGCAACCTCCACCCCCCCAACACAACCCAAATGACACATAGCCCACAAACTCAGTGTGCCACTCAACCACAGCCCATAAGGCATAACAACGTACCCAACACTCTAGTCATAGGTGACTCTATAGTCAGGCACACTGATGTTCCACTCACCAGACTAAACAAGGAGAAAGTTACTGTCAGCTGCCTGTCGGGTGCCAGGATCCGCCACATAACGCATGCACTCAGGTCACTCCACAACAAGTACAAATATGACTCTGTCATTGTCCATGTTGGTGTGAATGACCTGAGACGTACCTCCTTGGACTACATGAAAAGGGACATGGAGGAGCTGTCCGATCTTGTAGCCCAGGCAGGTATGACCCTAGCCCTGAGTAGCATCCTGCCATCACCCAGAATGATACCACAGTACAAGGACAAAATGATTGACTTCAATAATTGGCTAAGCTTCTGGTGTCATTCTAAGGGGATCCAGCCTGTGATGACATGATCGACAAGCCACGATGCTTTGCCAGATATGGCCTGCACCTGTCGCCCCTTTGCTTCCGGATACTGGCTAAGGCTGTAGCCACCCCTATAGTGCCTTTTTTATGCAAGGTTCAAATGACAAATTCACCACCCTAACAGGTGCAGGCAAGAAGAATCTGAGGGTATTGCTACTCAATGCTAGAAGTCTAAACCTCAAAATGCACTCTCTCGAGGCACTCCTTAAAATGGAGAACATCAACATCTGTGCAGTGACAGAGACCTGGTTCAAGGCTCCAGAGAGTACCCCTGCATTACCAGGCTATAATTCATACCACACCTTTTGGCCACCTAACCTGGACCGAAACACTAAAGGCGGAGGCGTGTCCATATTCATTAAGGATATCCACACCTCCAGGCTAGTTGCTCAGCATAATACATCCGAGATTATCCAAGTGCAACTAACTCTGGGCAAGACCGCAATCCAAATTGTAGCTTGCTACAGATCTCCCACCATGCCCCAGGATTCCCACTCCTCATTTCTTAATACACTGGAAAATATTAGGGTACAACCTAACACCCTAATAATGGGCGATTTCAACTACCCTACCATTAACTGGGAAAACTAGTCATGTACCAACTCTTGTGCTCACCGTTTTCTGGAATTCATAAATTCCAATGCCATGGATCAACTTATCCACATTCCCACCAGGGGCAGCAATATCCTAGATCTGGTTATTACCAACATGGGCAACAGGTGCTCCACACCAGAGGTCAATTCCTCATTAGTCAGATCCGACCATAAGTTAATCACCCTAGACATCCACATCCCTCCCCCACCCCCCATTAGGGAAACCACAGTAAAATAATTTCTCCAAAGCCAACTTCACGCTTCTTAAGACAGAAGTGGCAAACTTCACAACACCCATGCTGACGGACAGTAGAGGTATGACTGCTGAATCCTACACAAATGCACTTTATAAGCACTTACATGAGTGCATGGATCATGCAATCCCTAACAGAACCAAGATGCTATCCTCCAAAAAAGGAAGCCAATCTGGTGGTCCCCTGCCATAAACAAACTCTACAACAGAAGAAAGAAACTGTTGCAAAAAAAGAGTAAAATCCCATGATTGGAGAAACTCCCTAGTCAGCTTCAGTAAGAAGCTGAGATCCCTCATAAAATCCTCCAAAGCTAGTTATGAAAACAAAATCGCCACTGATTCTAAAGACAACCACAAAGCATTCTATAGCTATGTCAAGAATCTCAATGGCAACACTCAGATCTGCTGTGAGTTACAGCACAATGGTACTAAATATACAGAACCAACGGATATTGCCAACATCCTGACAGATAGGTTCAGTGCTAACTTTACCCCTCTGTCATCCCCTAAAGGGCCCATCTCTATACTAGAAGAATGCAAAGTTCCTGTAATCACGGCTGCACAGGTAAAAAACACACAATCCAAAGCCAAGAACACAGCATCCATGGGACCTGACGACATCCCAGGCTGTGTTCTACATGAACTACAGAACGAACTGGCACCCCACCTAAGTACCATGTTCAATCATAGCCTCACCTCAGGCTATGTGCCCACTGAATGGCGAACAGCGACAGTTATCCCACTCCACAAAGGGGGAGCCACCACAGACCCCGGAAACTACCGCCCCATTAGCCTGACGAGCCTGGTCTGCAAGGCTATGAAGCGTATCATCATGGAACTTATAAACAATGACATTGGTAATCTCCAAACTCAGGACCCCACCCAGCTCGGGTTTGTAAAAGGCAGATCATGTCTCCTAAACCTGATAGACTTCTTTGAAGCAGTCACCAAAGCCGTAGATGAGGGTAAGGTGGTTCACACAGCCTATCTAGATCTCGCCAAGGCTTTTGACACCATCCCCCACTCTGGAATTATAGATAAACTCACTAAACTAGGTATAAATCCCTATGTCACAAGATGGGTTGCCAACTGGCTCACTGACAGAACCCACACTGTGAAAGTAGCAGACTCCAAATCCAGCTTCAGACCAGTGACAAGTGGAGTACCACAGGGTTCAGTCCTGGGTCCTCTCCTGTTTGGTATCTACTTCTCTGAAGTACAGGCCAACACAGAAGGTCTTTGGCTAACGAAGTTCGCAGATGGCTGCAAACTAGGAGCCATAATCAAAACTCCAAAAGATGTGGACATCCTACAAATGGGCCTTGCTGAGACAGATGCCTGGTGTCAAAGCCATGGCTTCAAGCTCAATGCCAAAAAGTGCATTGTCATTCCTTTTGGTAAAAACTCAGTACCCATGAACTACCACATAGGTGGTAGTGTACTTAACACCAAAAGTGTGATAAGAGACCTTGGGACACAGGTGGACAGTAGTCTCTCCTTTGATAATCACATCGCCACAGTAGTCAGGAAATCCTTCTATGTGGCACACCTCATCACAAAAGGTTTCTCATCCAGGAAAAAAGAGGTCATTGTTCCCCTCTACTCGTCACTCATTAGACCCATTATAGAGTACAATGCCCCTTTTGGTATGTACCTCACAAGACATCTACAACAACTGGAAAGGCCACAGAAATACCTCACAAAGAGGATTACCGGCCTCAAAGAGATGCCCTATGCAGACAGTCTCAAAAAATTGCAGTTTTACTCCATTGCATATCGCCTACTCAGAGGCGATCTCTGCCTAACACACAAAGCTATGTCAAACCCAGAGCTTTTAGACATGCTCCACTTAAAGAAATCCCAATCCCTACGAGCTACACGCTCTAGGGACCTAAACCTCATCACCACAATAAACAGAACATGCTGGAGGGATAGTTTCCTGTCCCAGAGACTTCCCATACTCTGGAACAAACTACCTATCTATATCAAACAAAGCTCCTCATTAGCACTGTTCAAGAAAAATCTTGATGATTGGATGGGAGATAGGAAAATCACCCCGGGGATCACTTCTGTGGCTCTGCTCGACAGTGGCACAGGAAAATAATTTTCTTGGGTGGCGAAAGCCAGGGTACCTTTGGCTAGGCTTATATAGGCCCTAGGGCCAATAGCCTAGTACCTACCTATGAACCTATAAGTGAATATTTACAACTGCAAGTTTGCATACAAAAAAGATATGTAAATGGCGAAGATATACACAGTTATTGCAGTGTGCTGTCATACATTTCTAGAGTTGTAAACTGGAAAAGCAGGACATGAATCTGTCAGCCATTATCAATGGAGCAATTGCAATATTTATTGATCATAGTATTCTTAAATTCGCTTTTGAAATTTTCAAGGAGTGCAAAATTTAAATTAAGTTAAAAAATGGTTTATTTGCTTTTTTATTTTCTGGGAAAGTCTGACTGGGCTAGAATAGTCATGTTTCAGAAGAAACCCTGGCAGAAAAGCTCCAGTTGTTACAAAACATATAAAATACCATTAAAAGCAAAATATATAAGGAAACTTATTTCTTTGAAAGTTGACAATAGTGTGATGACACAGGACAGCCAGAATAGACTCCCATGCCATGCTAAGAAAAAAACAGACAACTTAAAAACTACATCAGCTCATGTACAGGGGGAGCATATTTAATCTGTCATAATATTGACTTAGTCTAGCTCCCAAGCTATTTTCACAAAGTTCAAGTATGGATAAAGATTAGAACCTACAAAAGGAACTACAAAACATTTGAACAAATTTAAAAAGTGTCTGCACTAAAAAATCTGGCAAACCACGTAAGTAAGTCATCAACTTGCCACACACACTTTTTATTCCTTTTCTGTGGCCATAAGAGGCTCTATCAAGCCCTGCTTATTACAATCACTCAAAAACTGTTTACAGTAAACACAATAATTGTATACACGTTACAAAGAAATGAATGAAAAACACTGCTGAAATAAAAACAAGAAAGTCCATGTGACTACCAAATAACCTGCTGCTTTCTTGAGGTTTCTGTTCCCTATTCTGTGCAGTTTTATCTGCTGCCTCTACTGTATCTGATGGACTGAATATAGTCTTTGAACTTTAGCCTGCTAGTTGGTGCCTGAAAACAAAACATTAAAAATGTCAAGTTGTACACATGCAAATATGTGATAATGAACAAGTAAAATTACAGACATAATCAAACACAGATACATCATTAAAAGACCCCACATTAATAAAAAATGCTTGCTGCCCCCTTTCAGATTATCATTAAAAAGTGCGCCAAGGACAGGTTTGCAATGACATTTCTACTGACAGCAAATAAAGTACATTTATTGATTTTTTTTACTGTTCTTTCTTTTTAAATACATTATCTGCTGACACTGTCTACGATCACATGATACACACACGCGCACACACACGCGCACACACACGCGCACACACACACACACACACACACACACACACACACACACACACACACATTAAAACGCAAATGTACAGGAAAGCATATTGCTCAGCTTTATCCCCAAAATGATTTTAACACTTCCATCTCCTTGTGTTTACAATCTTCCACCCAAATTTATACTAGAGCTTTTCACTGCTAGAAGAGGAGGCTTAAACATAACTGATGAACGATAATCACAGTATGGGCATTTGCCATTTTTAGTTAAAGTTTAGCCATCCTTTTGAGAAGCTAACAACTAAAAGAATGCAAATCAAACATAAATGAACTTCTACAACTTGCAAATTACCGTTTAAGCACACATACACGTATGACGCAATGTAAACCATGACAAACAGCATTGAATCACCAGAGTACCACTATCATCACAGATCTACACAACCATTAAGTTTCACGTTGGGAAGACTGAAAGATTTAGTGTTTGATGGTTTCCTGTGGAAAGAAAAAGCCACATCAAAATAAACATGCTATACTGAAATTGACTCATAGCTGCCAAAATAAGTACTTTAGTTCCTGACTGCATATATTTCATAATTTTTGGAAAACGAAGTGATCCGATTTTTCATGCAAAGCAAATGGCAAAGTATCAGTATTGCTGCTTCTTTGCGACAGTAATTTTCCTTTTCATAGACTCACAGATGCACAGTTAGGCTTAGGATAAAGAACTTCAACCTGACTTCAAAGTTGAGAGAGACCCTAAATCTCATTTTGCCTGCTGGGTGACTTTCAGCAGCACACTATTCGAGGGCACCCTTGAATTCAAAAGTGGCTCATACCTGTTGGGCTCACCTGGTTAATCATCTTCTTCTTTCGGCTTTTCCTGGTTAGGGGTCACCACAACGTATCACCTGTCCGCTCATGATTGGCAGTGGAGTTTTTAGGGTGTCGAGTTGCCAGCCTGGTGCCCAACCTTTCACAGAAGGCACACACGGGGTCACCTGGTTAATAAATAAATTAAATAAAATGTGAGGATTCCAGTTAGATTCAGTTTTGAAATGATTATCCCCGGGACAAAGGACAGCAAAACATTTTTCTCTAGAACCAGGGCTGTGCCAGAAATAACAGAATTTTAAATGCTGACTCAACTGTTAGGGTGAAAAAAAATCTATTAAAGATACAGAAAGAGATTTTTTGAAACTCTTGTCATCAGGGAACATTTGCAAACATAAGCCAAGTGCTCTTACATTTGGCATACTGTGTGTAATTCAGGCTTCTCGTTCATAACTGGAAGACCAACTAGAATGTGTAGTTGAGGCTCGTTCTTGTCTATAACTGTAGCAGTTCATGTTGTCAGTCTTCTCGTCATCTGTCCCGCCCTTTGCAGCCCTCAGCTGAATTTCGACAGGCTGGTTGAAGCTGACATCACTGTGCATGCCTCCATGTGATGACATCAGTCCTAAAAAAAAAACAGGAAATTTGGAAACTAAGGGGTGCCACTCAGGAATTGTGGCACCCCATTATTTGGACCTCAAATACTGGGGAAAACCGAGAGATTTGGTACGGTTAAGAGGTATGCCTCTGACCTAGATATGTTTAGCAAAATGAATGCCCTGGTGGGTGCATCTTTGTCAGAATAAGCTGCTTGTATAAAAATATTGTACTCTTGCTCAAATATTCTCCAGTTCTTTTCAATATTGTGATCAAATACAAGTAGACCACATATCAGTGAAGGCTTTTGCAAGTTTGCACAAACACACACACACATATACATATGTCAGAAATTTATGCCAGTACTTGTTACTATGCCCGATAGCACAACAAGCTTCTGAATAACTGAACTTTGCAAAATAAGTCTCCTGGGCACCAAAATACTCTTGAAATCACTGTACTGTAAGAAATCACCTCTTATCAGTGTAAGAAACATTTTAAAATAACTGCACTGTGCGAATAAACTGGGCTGAAGAAGCTCAGAGTAAAAAATGTTTCAGAGTAACTGCACTTTCGAATAAACAGTACACAGCATACTGAAACTTTCCAAAATGGCTGTACTTTGCTAAATAACTCTACAGTGCAAGAAACACTCTGTAATGGCAGAAGTCTGCGAATAGACACACCCAACACAAGAAGCTTTTCAAAATGACTGTATTTTGACTCTACTTAAACTCTTTGGATTAAATACACAGTAATAAGCACACACTGTAAGCACTTTTACACACTTTGAGATACTTCGAATGATTCTAGTTATGCCCTGTATAGCTTCAATCAGTGCGAAACAATAGCTTATGCAAAAACACAGTATCGTGCCAAAAAACATGCATTATGCTTAATGTGCCCTTTTTGCCCTTTATTGTATTCATTTTGCTTGTTTAATCTTTTTTCATGCCCATTATACTTTTCTTGTGCTTGTTTTACTCTCTAAACATGCTCGTTTTGCAATTCCAAACCCCTTATGCGCCTTTTTGATAATCGTTTTATCAAATACCTTCGTTTTAAACATTTCATTTAATTGATAAACCTTTTGTGCCTCTCACTTGCTTAACGTGTTCTGTGCCTTTGCAATGCTTCTTTTTATCTTTTTAATAAAATAAATAATTTGTGCATGTTTTCATTACCTTTGGGTCGTTTCTGGCCCTTTTTGTACTTGGTCCTCTTAATTTACCTTCACTGTTAACCCTGTACCTTGTAGCTCTGAAAAGCAGTCTCTGGAACTCCGGTTCTGACACCATGTCACTTGTCTGGTCAGGATAAAACAGACGAACTTCTGTGGGTTCTCTTCAAGCAGCTTTATATGTACAAACACATCAGGGTTGAGGCTTAATAACTTTAACATAGATAAACTTGTAAACAAACTAGCTATCACAGTCATACATGCTCACTCTCTGGCTGCACTCTCAAAATGGCACTGAAGCTAGCATGTGCTTACTATTTATATGTACATGCTGTCCTTGAAATGCTTCTTAAAGGTACAACACACACACGCACACACACACTATTTTACAGACGTGATCATAATTCTTTGTAGTGCATGGAGCTTTATCTGCTCCATGTACTACTAGTTACAGTATTAAAAAAATGCTAAGTGTTTTGCTAGCTTTCAAAGCCCTAAAGCACTTAGCAAGTGCTGTCAGAAAGGCAATGTAACACAGTCCCTTACGTTTATACTTACCTTGCCATTACTCTAAACTGTCCAGCTATTTGCTTCATTTGTTTGGTCTGTTTCTCATAAAGTACATGGTTTTCAGACAAATTACAGAGATTTAAATAACTGAATAGTGACAAACATTTGAGTTTGAGCTTGTATCCTTCAGGCAAAATGCAGGCGAACACATGCATCCTGTTATTCTAGCTACTTTCTAAGTTTGTAAGAGGAAGGGAATGCCTTGTCAGTTTGGACAGCAGGCTGAGCTAAACCTTATATTCTGCCACTGACTTTGCTGGTCAGTATTGGCAGATTTTATTGCATAGGCTGAGACCTGACCTTAACAACTTAAGCAGGGGGTGATTAACATTTAAGGTTGGGTCTCGCACCACTCTAGCACTTAATTGATTTGTCTTTTTGTGAATATTGGAGCATAATTACTGGTCTGCATGCACTACAAACAAGTTATGAACAGCTACCTGGTCATAATCCTCTATGTTAATTCATTTCCTTACTCTGGGAGGACTGGAGCACAACATGAAGCATTGCCAGAAGTAGTCTCCTCTGTATACAGCTGACAAGACATTTTGTGTAATTTAGAAAGGCGTAAGTAGTGTTTCCCAATTCCACTCTTTCCCTTTCTGTTTCTCTTGTGGGATTGGGACTAAAGGGTTTGTGCAGAGATGACAAGTGAAAGTCCCTATGTGAGCTTGTTAAGGCATGTTGACCTCCTTAAGCGCATCAGCCTACTGTGATATCTAGTCAGACACTAGTCAGGATTCACTGATGTTCGAAAAGCTTTTTCCGCATTGATGGTTTAAGTTTCTGTTTCTTGTTGAAAACAAAACAGACATGTTACTACTGTAATTTACTGTTAAAAAATGTGAAAGAAGTTTGTTACAGGTATTGGGGTTGTGGGAATTATTCTGAATCATAAATTCATAAAATCTGAATCAGAGGTTATTGTGCCCCTCTACTCATCACACATTAGACCCATCATAGAGTACAACACCCCATTTGGGATGTACCTTACAAGACACCTGCAACAGCTGGAAAGACCACAGAAGTACCTCACCAAGAGGATTACTGGCCTCAAACAGATGTCCTATGCAGCCCGACTGAAGAAACTCCAGCTGTACTCATTTGCATACCGCTTACTCAGAGGTTATCTCTGCCTGACATATAAGGCCATGTCCAACCCAGAATTGATGGACATGCTCCACCTAAAAAAAACAAATCCTCAAGAGCCACACTCTCGAGGGATCTAAACCTCACCACAACGATAAATAGGACGTGCTGGAGGGAAAGATTCCTGTCCCAGAGACTCCCCCCATGCTTTTGAACAGGATTCCAGTTTACATTAGGCAGAGGCCCTCACTAACACTCTTTAAGAGAAACCTTGACGGGTGGATGGGAGACAGAAAATTTACCCCAGAGATCACTGCAGTGGCTCTGCTGGACAGAGGCACAGGGAACGAATAGCTCTGCTGGACAAAGGCACAGGGAACTAATCTAAGGTGGTGGTGAAAGCCAACACATTCTGGCTAGGCTTATAGATGCCCTTGGGCAGATAGCCTAGTACTTACCTATGAACCTACAACATTATTTGCAACTGAAGTCACAGAGACCATTTCAAAAGTATCTGAACGCTGCTGACAAAAAAAAAAAACAAGCTACAGAAACTTACATTCTTGCTTTGATTTTTTTTTACTATGAAGGGAGTACAGTTCATTTTCAAAGATTCTTACACGTCAAAAACTAAAGAATTATTACTTTTAGAATACATTAGTTGTAAAGCTCACAGAAGTGAGCTCTGATATACGATTTCTCTGAAGACAAATAGATTTAGTTTTTTTCCTGGTTGATTTATGCGGGTTATAACAAAAAATCAGTCCATCTTATGTGTGTAGCACATGGTGAGAAAATAATAAACTGTGGTTTACTTAGGTTTCCTTGCCTTCCTAAACACTAATTGAATTTGTGTTTTATTGTTTTAGTTCTCGGCAAGTGTTTAGTTTTTTTAAATTGAGTGATACATGAAGTTCCCCATTATGAGAAGACAATTAGGGAAGTAACTGAAATGTGACTTGGTAGAAGATTAACTAGCGTAAATGTTCAGGGGAAAATGTATTGTGCACGTGATAGCACATGCTGCAGTCACTCCCTTTTATTTTATTCATTAATTTATTTTACATTTGTTTATCGGGTAAGTCTGACTTGGCTGGCTGCCCATTTTCAGTGGAGGCCCGGGGAGAAAAGCTCCATTATTGACAATACAAGATTTTCTTTTTAAATTAAGAAGTATAACACTAGGTGCACAATAGCAAGCTTGTCTTAATACGTAATAAATTGGTTGACATACACAATTTGTGCAATAGAAGTCTTTTCTAAATACATAATAAAGTTGTTGGCATATACAATTTGCAGTGATTACATAAGGTGGTAGTTATGTGTAAAGTGTATGGCACATAATATAGTGGTTGGAGAGATATTGAAGTATTGTAAGGACAACATTTTAGATAAGAAGGAGGTAAGATTGTAGAGAACAGAGAGAAAGGAAGTAGAAGAGAGCAGTTGAGTTAGTTTTAGACTAGTCTTGTGTAATATAAAGTAAGAAAAGAATAAGTAGTAGTTTACTTGGGCTTCCTCATCTTCCTAAACATTGGCTTAATTTGTTTTTTATTACTTTAGTTCAAAACGTGCATTTACTGTTTGGATGACAGCAGGCCTATCCTAATACATCTGCATTGCTGTTTGTGGACATAAACTAAAAGATATGCGACTCTGTATATGCACAACTCCTGAATAATAAATTTTCAGCCCCTTACTTTCTCCTATTCTTTGCAAGCAGGATACCCTTGGTTATTTGTTTAAAATGTCCGCCTTTCCCTCTTCCTCCTACCTACCTATCCTAAAACATTCTTATTTCTTAATACTAATCCTCCATTTTCCTCCTTTTCTCTCCTTCTACCAAGTTTATTTATTTATTTACTTACATTTGTTTATCAGGTAGTGTCCAACTGGGCTAATAGCTAGTTTTCAGTGGGGACCTGAGGAGATAAGATCTAAAGAGTAAATTAACAGAAAATAAAAGCAGAAGAAAAAATACAAGAGTATTACATATGTAGCACAGTTATAGAAATATGTTGTTAAAAGTTACAGGCAAGCTAGTTCACAATATACAAGTGAGTATACTAAGCATGATAAGAAACATAAACAAACATATATATATATATATATATATATATATATATATATATATATATCTATATATATATATTATTATATGTTCAGTAATGTTTTAAAGTGTTATGTAGTATGTTTTCTTTAAAAGCCCAGGTTGTTTTCTGGTGTGTTATCAGTGAAATCTAAGAAGCACACCGCTGTTGTTTCTGTATGCACTTTACCCATTCTTTTCCCTGGCAGCAAATGCTGTCAGATAATGGTTTGCGATTGGTCTTTAGTACAACCACTAGCATTCTGTCTTCAGTGTTGGCTAACAACTGTAGTAGTCAGATTAAAGACAGAAGAAGCAGAAGAGTGGAGTCAGTGGGCTGATTTCCATTTCTATTTCTGTACAAAACAACCTGGGCTTAAAGAAACATACTATATAACATTTTAAAGCGTCACTGAACATATCCGCCATGCCATGAAAATGTGGTTATAGTTATGAAAACCACACATTTTTTTTTTTTTTTTTAACCTTTTTTAAGTAGTCAGATTAGAAGAAAAGAAGCAGACAAAAATAGTGACTTGCTGGCTCATAGGAGAGTGTAAGAATTGGTATGCATACAAAGTTGATATAGATTGAGTATGAGCACTTTAAGCGGGTGTAATTAGCCTGAAACTGTGGAGGAACAGCTGTGCCAGGAAGTTCATTGCAGAATATGTTCCATAGCTCTTTAGCTACCAAGTTCATTGCTAAATATGTTCCATAGCCTTTAATATAACTGCTGCTATTAATGACATTTTGTTTAAATATTGTATATTTGTTGATTACTTGTATACCTGTTTACTATATTCTTCATGTAATTTTTTTTTAGAGTTTTCTCCCCAGAACAAGTTTCATAGCTCATTAAATTACGCTACTATTAATAAATGACACTTGTTTTAAATTGTGTATATTTGTTGATTACTTGCATGCCTCTGTTTACTATGTTCTGTATGTGATGCTGGAATTTTTGTGGAGCTTTTCTCCCTGGGGCTTTCTTGAACCACAGTAAGCCCCAATTTCACCCGTTAGGTAGAAACCACAGTAAAGTCTCATTTTTGTCAAATTTTTTTGTCCGTTATATGCTATATAAAGTGCTTTGCTTTCACTGAATCTCCACAGTTTTCCCCCTACTTGAGCAAAATTTTATTTATTTTATTTTTTACATTTGTTAACCGGGTTAGTCTGTCTGGGTTCTTAGAAGCCCTTTTTCAGCAGAGATCCGAGGAGGAAAGCTCCCAAAAAAAGTTTAAGTAAACAAATAGTAAGAACAAAGATAAACACAGGCCACATTTTAAGTATACATACTTCTGAAGTAATTACATAACATGCAGTAAAGGAATATGTAGAATGGATAGAAATACAATACAATACATATGTGGAAATTTTCACGTAGTATGACAAGAAATTAAGCAGAAGTAATACATTGCTGAACCAAGGTACTAGGCATGAAGTAAGTAAATATACAGATAAAGTTGTGTGAACTTTGGAAGTTAATAAATAAAGACCAGTAATAAGAGATTATGGGAATTGAGTGTAACATGAGCTAACTAGTCTGGAATATGACGGAAAAAAATGTGTAGGTAGTAGTAAGAGAGAGATATAGAAGTGATACACTTGGGTTATCCCTGAATGTTTCGTGGTTATTACTTTAGAGCATGAACATATCCAATTTGATAGAAAAAAAGATTTAAGCTGTTTCTTGAAAGCATTTTTGTCTTTAAGTAGTCTAAGGGCTAAAGGGAGTGTGTTCCAATTTTTTGCAACTAAGTGACAATAGAGTACTTTCCCAAAGGTTTTGTTTGGCTTATGAACTTCAAAACAGTATTGATTAGTACCTCTTAGTGGGCGTTGAGGAGTACAAAGTGTCAGAGAATTTGCAAGGGACGGGCAGGATTTAGGATTGTTTAGTATATTGTGGGCTATAAGGAGTTGGGATTGAGGCAGCAAGTTGGAAAATTCAGGCCAGTGTAAAGCCTTTAATGAGAGGCAGTGATGGGATTTGTAAGGTTGATTTGCAGCAAATCTGGCTACTTTGTTATATGTGGTTTCTAGTTTGGATATTAGGTTACTCTGTACATGGGTAAGAATAGGTGAAGCGTAGAGTAGGGATGGTAGAAGCAGGGATTGGGCAAGGGATGGCGTGGACACACAGGGAAGAAAGTTATTGTGACGGTAAAGCAGACCTAGTTTGTGGTGTTTTTTTTTTTTTATTGAGCTATGAATGTGATGGTTGAATTTAAGTTCATCATCAATTATTGCTCCAAGGAGTTTTGTTTGGGTGTCAACAGAAATTTTAGTTCCATAAGGGATATTGCAGAAAAGTTGTGTTTTGCATGTTCCAGATTTTTAGGTAGGAAAAGTAATAGCTTAGTTCTGCTTACATTTAGCAGGAGTTGGTTGGATTGTAGCCAGTTTTTAACTGAGTAGAGTGAGTTTTGTGTAAGGGACTGAAGGGTTTTCTATGATGTCAGCAGAGTTGATGATGGTCGAGTCATCAACATACTGAATAAGATTGGATTGGGGGCAGAATGAGAAAAGGTCATTGGTAAATACATTGAAGAGGAGAGGGCCCAATATTGATCCTTGTAGGACCCCTGTCCTAACTGCAAGAAAGGGGGAGTAGGAAGAGTTCCATCTAACAGCCTGGTGTCTATTAGTGAGGTAATCACAGAACCAGGAGGTGGTAGAGTTTGAGAAGCCTAGGTCGGCGAGTTTATGGTGAAGTATGGTATGAGATACGGTGTTGAATGCTTTTGACAGGTCCAGAAAGAGGGTTGATGCTATTTTGCTATTATCCTTGACTTGAGCAATCTTGTTAGTAAAAGATACAAGAGCAGTAGCTGTGCTATATGTGGCGGTAGCTGTGCTATGTGTGGGGCGGAAGCCATGTTGAGTAGGTTTTCCTGTAGCAGGTGGTTAAGTACTTGCTTATGGATACACTTTTCCAGTATTTTGGAGAGAGGAGACCGTATGGCTATTGTTCTGAAATTGGTTGGCCCAGTGGAGTTTCCTCCTTTATGAAGAGGTACTGCAAAAAATTTCTTCCAAATTTTATGGACTTTGCCTTCTTGTATGGATCTGTTAAGCAAAATAGATATGAGGTAAGCTAGAGATGTAGCTGCATGTTTAAGGAATAATGGAGGAAGGTTATCAGCTGAGGGTGAACCAGGTTTTAGTTTAGTTAAGAGCAACTTGATATAAGAGGTGGGAACAGGTGATAGTGAGGGTGAGAGAGGTGAATCAGAGATTCACCTTTTTTATTATTATATATATTATTATTCAAAATTAAAAGTTAAACCTTCATTTGTGCAGAAACTCCAATGGATATGACGTAATTGGCAGTGATTATACTCAGTACATCACTATAATGCCTAGGAAACCAGATGATGTGAAAAACCCTCTTAGTCTCCTGGTCTGTTTTTCTTCCTTCCCTGTGCTGCTGCTGCCAGTATAACATGGAGGTGGACTTATAATATTAAACTCCAAAAATGATTTTCTTATGAATAAAAATAGTACTTAGTTGGATGACTTCCAGTAAGTGTTGCCATGGATTATGTTGCCTTTTTGTTATGCACGGTCTTCCCCGGCTCAGATTTCATAACTTTAAACAATTTTTTTTTTTTTCGTTTGGTCCTGGCATTTACTTAGTCAGTCTAAACATAAGAAAGAAGAAAAAAAAAACAGGAAAAAGCCTCCTTGCAACTCAGAGAATAGATTGAAGTATCACTGAGCCTTACTACTTCCCCCCACCATGTTGACTAAATCACCAAAGGGAACATCTTCAGTGGTCTGGAACTGTCTATGCAGAGCTGATATTAGCTTGCCGTGGATTGTTCAGCCATCAGAAAGGAACCCCAGAGGCATTCAACTAGTGAACCAGTCTGTCTCAGCTGAGCTCTCAAGACAGGCCAATAATCTGCTGCTGAAAGCTAATGGGTGCAGGCTGCCTCATCTTGTTCTGTAAGAGAACTGGCAGTTTTGTATCCTAGACTTCAAGAAGCTTCATCTAGTGCATAACGGTTTAGATGATGACTATTCAGGTTTTCGTGCTTCTGCTGCAGGTTACCTGGATGACATTGTTAGGCATGTTGAAACCTCTTTTGGAACATTACTGTTTAGATACGACCTGTGGATTCTTCCCATTTGGCCCTGGGTGGGCAGCACTTCCACTACAAAATATTGTCATTTGGGCTGTCATTAGCACTCAGAGTCTTTTGCAAGGTCTTGGCCATGGTGATCAAACTCTTGCAGGGATTTAACTCCATGTGTTCCTCTACCTACATGATTAACTCTATGTAGCCCTGTCAGGGGCTTCCTGGAAGTATCCCTTCAGTAGATTCTTTTATGGCTGCTCTTCCTGGGAATTACCTTGAATCAGAAGTCATGTTCTCAGACTCCTACTTCGACAGTAGTCTTCATAAACATGTAGCTGGACATTCTACAGTGCATGGTTATTCCTGCCCCTGTAGAGGCATCTTAACATTTAGCATTGCCATGCTGGATGAAGACATAGTGCACCAGCCAGGTTCAGACCCTACTGCATTTCTGGGATTGATGCCAGCTATAGTCTTCATTATTACACCTGAGGGTGTGAGTGTTGCACTGGACTGTGACGTGTTAGTGGTTAGAGAGCCACCATACACTTTTGGGCTTTTACATGATGCATCATGTTAGGAGAGAAGAGCTCCAACTTAAGGACTAGTTTCTGATTTAAAACCCTTAGTTCAGGTATGGAGCTTCAAAACCTAGAGTCTTGAAGGTTATTGAAGCTGCTAGGATGCCTTACAATTGGCAGACTTCTGTCTCCAAGATGAAGTGGTTCTTATTCTGTGTGGAGTGATACCCTTTATCACCCCAGTCAGTGAGCTTTGCAGGTTACATTGACCTATCGTAGACATTTCTGTGATTTGGGCAACAGGATTTCCATAGAAATTTCTTCACAGTCTTTGTCTGTGCAGACTTCTCTGAACACTGTGGTCTTGAATGGCCATGTTGAGATGTTCTTCATTCCACATTGCTGCAGTCCTAACTATTGGGTAGTCCGCTGTCCAGTCGGCCCGAATACCAGAGTATATGGCTGACGTCGGTCAGGGCGCATTAGACTGACGTCAGTACGTCAGGGTACTAATGCGCATGACCGACGTCATATCCTCAGTCTTTTTTGCCGCATGGTCCGATGCAGAAGCAGTTTTGCGAGTGCAGGTTGGCGTTCTGAAATTTTCTGAAGTCGGAGTTTCAGACCGAATCAGAGTTGGCTAAGTACCCGTTGGGAACATTTTGGTTTTTCTTGCCTCAGTATTTAACCGGATGTCAGAAAAAGTGAATAACTGTATTTCTTGTGGGAAACAGATACCTCATAGGGATTACCATACCTTGTGTATACCTTGTTTAGGGCCTGAGCACGACGTTGTTGGATGCCGCTCTTGTGCTAGGTTTAACAAACGCACTACTAAGAGAAGGTTAGACTGTGCCAGGTTAGTGTTTGGGAAGCGTTGCAATTATAAAATGCCGTCGGATGCTCCGGCGCCGCGTCAAGAAGCGCAAGGACAAAACAGCGAAGCCTAGGGTTGATGAACCGGCAGTCCCGGACGTCGGTTCTTTAGAAGGCTCAGTGGAGCCAGAGGTTTTGCCAGGAGTTTCTTTGGAGTCTCAGGCAGAGACTTTACTGTTACAGGATGTGCCTTCTCAGGAGGTAGGCCAGGCTGAGGGGCTTCTCAGGTAACTGTTCTTCCCTCTCTTCCCAAGGGAGTTAGAGCCTCTCCTTCTGTTTCCAAAACTTCTTTGAGAGGTAGGCCAAGTTTAGCTTCAGTGGGGGCTTCTCCTAGCACTTCAGGTTCTGTGCCTAAGAAACATATGCTTAAAATGGCAGAAGATTTGATTACTATGATTAGAGGTTCTATGCCCCTCCTGATAAGAGGCCTAGGGTGGAACCTGAGTTTGATAGTTTTGAACAGTGTTCAGAGGCTTCTGAGTCTTCTGCGGAAGATTTGCAGGAGTATCCTCCTTATTCTGATTCTGATGTGGATGATTCCACTCCTACAGCTTCTCCTCCTGAGGATTTCTCATTTTCAGAGACTCTGCATTCCATGAGGGAGCACTTTAAATGGGAAGGCCAGGATTACTCTGATTCCAGGAAAAGGCTTAGGGAATTCTTGTTTTACCCCAGCATAGGCCCTTAGCTATACCTCCTGTGTTGAATGTGGTGGAAGATGTTTTGCAGAGGCTTCCCTGAACCCTGATTCTTTGCCTCCTGCTCCTGTTAAACCTGATAGGTACTATAGGGTGCCTGAAGCTCATAAGTATCTTTTAAGAGTCCTAGGGCAGACCGGAAACTGTTTCTCAGGGACCTAAAGGTGTTAAGGCCTCTGTGGTTAAAAACCCTGTTCCCACTGATAAAGAGGCAAGGGCTTTGGATAGATGGGGAAAGAAAGTGTATACTTCTTCCACTTTAGCCATGAGGGCGTTGAATTGTCAGTTTCACATGCTAAAATATCAAAATTATCTCCTTTCACAACTGAAATCTAAGGTGGATGCTTTGGCGGAAGGTATTGAGTGTAAAGAGTTGCTGGATTTAGTTCATGTGTCTGAACAAGTGGGTAAGCATTCTTTGCAATGTGGTTTTGATGCTGTACAGGCCTCCTCGAGGGTGGCTGCCACTAGTTCTGTTCTTCGCAGGCATGCCTGGTTGAGGGATCAGAATTTAGCTGAGCATGTTAAGACAAGGATTTTGGATGCTCCTTTACAGTCTGATGTGTTGTTTGGTTCGCCTGTGGAAGCAGTTTTAAAGAAAATGGAGGACAAAGCTAAGTCTATGCAAACTGTTAAAGATTTTTGCAGGTGCAGCCACGAAGTTTAGTAGAAATTGGCCTACTAAGGGATGGACATATCCTGCTTATGATTCCCAGTCTAGGGGTAGGTCTAGGCGTGGTAGGGGCAGAGCTCAAGGTTCTTTTAGGCCTAGAACAGGGAGTTCACCTGCTCAGACTTCTGGTGAGGGCAGGGGTCAGTCCTTTCGTAAACAGACCCAATGACCTGCCTTTTCAGCTGCCAGTAGATTCTCGTCTGGCAGCTCCTTTGGGAGGAAGACTGTCTCTTTTCAAAGAAAATTGGGATTTAATCACTCAAGACAGATGGGTGTTGGATATCATTCACCACGGTTACAGGTTTTATTTCCATACATTGGCCCCTTTCAAAGGCATGCCAGACGTTCCTCCTCCACAAAGGAAAGAGGCTCACAAGCAAATTTCTCTGTTACTCCAAATAGGGGCCATTCAGCCAGTCCCTGTATCAGAAAGGGGCCTAGGATTTTATTCTCGCCTGTTCCTAGTACCAAAGAAGGGGAACACGTGGAGACCAATTTTGGATTTATCTATCCTCAACACTTATCTGGACATTCCAAAGTTCAAGATGTTGACGTTACAACAGCTTTTACCTCTGCTGGGCAAAGATCACTGGATGGTAACTTTAGATCTCAAGGAAGCTTACCTTCATGTGCCTATACGACTAAGTTGCAGGAAGTATCTGCGTTTTCGAGCTGGAAATTCTCATTATCAGTTCTCTGCATTGCCCTTTGGCTTATCTACTGCCCAGAGTATTCACAAAGGTTCTGGCTCCAGTGATAGCTTACTTCAGGCTAAAAGGAATTCAAATCTATCCTTACTTGGACGACTGCCTGATTCTGGCTCAAGAAAAGGAAGACCTTCTACAGCATCTGGAATATGTTATAGCAGTGCTAAGATGCCTAGGGTATTCTGTGAGCGAAATAAAGTCCAGTCTAGTACGCTCTCAAGACATGTGCTTTCTGGGTGTGAGACTGAATACAGCAGCCCAGATGGCCTTTTAACCCCGGACAAACAAAAGAGTCTATCCCTTTACTTCCATCAACTATCTCATCAGTCCGTGCTGACTGCAAGGACAGTCCTTCAAGCATTAGGGTTCATGGCATCTTGTATTCTGGTGCTTCCCAATGCCAAACTGCATATGAGGAAGCTGCAATGGTATCTCAAAAATGTATGGACACAGCACTGCCAGGATTTGGACACTGTCATTCAAATAATACCTTGCCTTCAAAAAGAATTTTTGTGGTGGGCTCAGGAATGTCACCTAAACAAGGGACTCTCTGTGACCCGGCCAGAGGCGAGTCAGATTTTAACGACAGATGCCTCGGACATTGCTTGGGAGCTCATCTAAATGGAAAGTGGATACAAGACAAGTGGCCTGCCAGACTACAGCATCTACATATCAACATGAAGGAGATGTTAGCAGTCCAGTTTGCATTAATGGCTTTCAAGGAGTTACTTCTTCCAGGGCAGGTGTTGATTCTAACAGACAACACAACTGTCATGTGGTACATCAACAAACAAGGGGGAACACATTCTTATCCTCTATGCAGGCAAGCAATGATTTTATGGGAGACTGCGCTCAGCTTGCAACTAACTCTTCAGGCAAGGTTTCTGCCGGGAGCACAGAACTCCTTAGCAGATGTGTTAAGCAGACAAATCATGGATCCCCACGAGTGGAAACTGGATCTTCATGTATTTCAGAAATTGACAGTGTCATGGGGAACTCCAGACATAGATCTGTTCGCTTCTCCACTAAACCACCAGCTGCCAAAGTTTTGCACAAAGGGGTTTCATCACACAGCTTGGAAAGTGGATGCTCTTTCTTTCAGTTGGAAAAATCTTCATGTGTATGCCTTTCCACCTCTGCCTCTTCTTCCAAAGGTGCTCTTAAAGGTCAGACAAGACAAGCCAAGGATGATTTTAATAGCTCCAGATTGGCCTCGGCAACACTGGTACCCACTACTAAGGAGTCTGGTAAGGAAGCCTCCATGGCCTTTACCTTTGATTCCACATCTGTTATCTCAGAAGGACGGTCATCTGCTCAATGTCAAGCTTCACTCACTCCATCTAACAGCCTGGCATATTCTGTGTTGAAACACAGCAGGTCTCAACTTCCTCAACAAGTTTTAAATGTGATTATGGAAGCTAGAAGGCCTAGTACAAGGAAAGTGTACGCAGAAAAATGGAAGAGGTTTTTATTTTGGAGTACAGCAAAGAATTTGGAGATTTCTGAGCCTAATTTGAATGTGGCTCTTCAATATCTTACTGAGTTATTGGACAAAGGTTTGTCCTTCTCTTCCATTAAGATTCATGCTGCAGCAATTTCAGCTCACTATGATTGTGACCCACCATTGTTTTCGCATCCTTTGTTCAAGCAGTTTCTTAGAGGGGCAAAGAATATAAGACCCCCGTAGAGCTCCTACTCCTGCTTGGGATCTCAATTTTGTGTTGGAAAAACTTACTCTACAACCTTTTGAGCCTGCGGCTACTGCTGAATTGAAATACTTGTCATGGAAGACTGCTTTTCTGTTGGCTATTACTTCTGCAAGAAGGGTGTCTGAGTTGCAGGCCCTTATGGCAGTAGAGCCCTTTCTGATTTTCCATAAGGATAGGGTATCATTACGTACTAATCCTTCCTTTATGCCTAAGGTGGTTTCTAGTGTGGCTTTAAACCAAACTATTCATTTGCCTACTTTTTATGCAGACCCCCAAAATAAAGGGGAAAAGATTTTGCACACTTTAGATGTACATAGGCAATTGCGTTATTATTTAAGCAGGACTAAGGATTTTAGGCAGTCTCAGCAGTTGTTTGTTTCTTTTGCTTTGAGTACTCAGGGCAAGCCTGTGTCAAAACAAACTATTTCTAGGTGGATTGGGTTTTGCATTGCATTTTGTTATTCCCATCATGGCAAGGAGATTCCAGCTGGGATTAGGCCTCATTCCACTAGGGCTACTGCCACTTCAACAGCATTTCTAAGGGGTGGCAACTAAGGATATTTTGGAGGCAGCTACTTGGAGTTCAGTGCATACTTTCTCTAAGCATTATCACCTTCCTCTCTACTCTAAGTCTAGGGCTGGTTTTGCCACAGCTATTTTGCAAGGCATGTTGTCAGCTCCTGCTTCTTTATGATTTGCCAGCCTCCCTTACCTCTGCTTTGGGATTCTACCCAATAGTTAGGACTGCAGCAATGTGGAATGAAGAACATAGTACAGTTTTGTACCTACCATAAATGTAGATGTTCGAGGATCCACATTGCTGCAGTCCAATTTACCCTCCCTCCTTCCCCTCTGTGTTTAGGGGTGGTTGTGTAGGTGAGGTTATATGCTGATATTTTTGTATATATTTTTGTATATATTGTACATATTTCTGGTGCAGGTATATTGGGCCTTGTCTTTTTAGGGTCTTCTGACATCTGGGGCAAGAAAAGACTGAGGATATGACGTCGGTCATGCGCATTAGTACCCTGACGTACTGACGTCAGTCTAATGCGCCCTGACCGACGTCAGCCATATACTCTGGTATTCGGGCCGACTGGACAGCGGACTACCCAATAGTTAGGACTGCAGCAATGTGGATCCTCGAACATCTACATTTATGGTAGGTACAAAACGGTACTTTTTATAGTGCCATATGCCAGCTTCCTCATGCCAACTTCCTTCCAGTTTTCAGTGGTCTCAGTATGCTCTCTCTCTCTCTTTATCCCATTCAGATGTCCAGGACATGTTATTTACATCTCGCAAATCTTCTTATAGTGAACAGATTTCTGTGGTACTTTACCACAGATTATTTTGTCTAGATGTTGGGGCATTTCAAGACGCAGACTTTTTAGGGCAGCTGGGCATCCCAGGAGTCTCATTTACATATCACTGTCTTAAGGATGAGGGCAGTAGTTCCGTTTTTACTGGTCTTTTAGGACTCTCTTTCAGGGTGAGTACTTCACATTTAGACACATAACATGGTTCTGGTGTACTGCAAATGTAGGCTGGGGGGATATTGCACTTTCTCTCTCTTGCTTAATGCGTATTCAGATCCCATCACTTCCTGGTGACAGTGCACATTCTTGGTAATGGATTCTTTTTAGAAGACAGATGAAGTCGCTCTCCTCTAATATTCCTAAGTGATTACTCACTTGGTGTCCAAGACAGCCTTTTACTTTTGAGGATTCTTTTGTGAACATTTTGCCTCTTCAGCCAGAACTGTGTATCCTAATTACTGTGTCCCTGTACCACCTTCAGGAGGTAAAGTGAAAGGTGCACTAGCCCACCTGTAACACAGTTTGTCATCTTTATACTTTTCTCCATTTTCTCTATTTATGAATTTCATCTAGAAGGTCAGATTTCTCAAAGCCAGAATGGTTCCCATAATTTTTTTGGGGGGTCCAAAATGGACAGACTTGCTGTCCCCTTCCCGCTTTATCAACTCCCTAAGACTTTGGCTTTCAGAGACTCCGCTGTCTTACCCTTCCAGCAGGCATCATCTGGACTTTTGTTTTGAAGCTTACAGTTTAGATTCTTCAGTTCTCAGAACTGCCAAAGTCCAGGCTGTTTGGATAGAGTAATTTCAATAATTACCTTTGTCCACCATCCATATATTCAGAAGACATGCATGATAGGTGGACTTGGTTTTCCCTTTGAGCAGCTAACAAATTCATGGTCCCCTTTCATGTTCTTTCTCTACTGGTCCTTGGCAGTTTGTCTGAAATCTTTGATTCCGGTTTCAGTTATTCCCTCACTGAAATTCATTTATGGAGGCCATCTGTGATTTCCTTTCTGGTCTATATTTATGTAGTATGGCTTTGTTGAATGTCTGTAAAGCTTTATTATATGGGATTTTTCCAACCTTCTAGCCTGCAGCTACTACTGAACAAAAATTCTTGTCCCAGAAGACCCTCTTTCTGGTTATTGCTACTTCCCTTAGAAGAGCATCTGAGTTAAACCGTCTCTTACATCTCTTCATCTGCTTTTCCATAATGAAAAGACTGCTTGTAAAACTTTTTAATGCCCAAGGTGGCTACATGGAGTCTAACTTAAAGTATTTCTATTTACTTTTCCCCAAGACTGTTTCAACCACAGTAAATTACCTTCTCCACTATATGGACATCCTCCAGCTGCTTTCAGTGGATATAAAAAGAGTACACACCCCAGTTAAAATGCCAGGCTTTTGTGATATAAAAAAATGAGACCACAATAAATCATTTCATAACTGTTCCCACCTTTAATGTGACCTATAACCTGTACAATTCAATTGAAAAAGAAACAAATCTGTTAGGGGAAAAATATAAAAAATAAAAAACGTACAATAAGCTGGTTGCATAAGTGTGCACACCCTTAAACTAATACTTTGTTGAAGCACCTTTTGATTTAATTACAGCATTCATTCTTCTTCGGTACACACCTGCCACCAGTTAAAGAGACTCTGATTAACCCCAAATAAATTTCAGCTGTCCTAGTAGGATTTTCCTGACATTTACTCAGTTGCCTGCTACAGCAAAAGCCATGGTTCACAGAGAACTTGCAAAGCATCAAAGGGATCTCATTGTTGAAAGGTATCAGTCAGGAGATGGGTACAAAAAAATTCCCAAAGCATTAGATATACTATGAAACACAGTGAAGACAGTCGTCAAAAAGTGGTGAAAATATGGGGCAGCAGTGAAGTTGCAAAGAACTGGATGTCCCTCCAAAATTGATAAAAAGACAAGATGAAAACTGGTCAGGGAGGCTGCCAAGAGACCTACAGCAACACTGAAGGAGCTGCAGAAATTTCTGGCAAGTACTGGTTGTGTACTGCATGTAACAACAATCTCCCGTATTCATCATATGTGTGGACTATGGGGTAGGGTGCAAGACGTTAGAAGCCTTTTCTTACAGAGAAAAACATCCAGGCCCAGCTAAAATTTGCAAAACAGTACATCGTCTCCCAAAAGTAAGTGGGAAAATGTGTTATGGTCTGATGAGACCAAGGTTGAACTTTTTGGTCACAATTCCAAAAGGTACATGTGGCGCAGAAACAACACTTCACATCACCAAAAGAATACCATCCCCACAATGAAGCATGGTGGTGGCAGTATCATGCTTTGGCATTACTTTTCTTCAGCTGGAACTGTGGCTTTCGTCAAGGTGGAGGGAATTATGAACAGTTCCAAATACCAGTCACTTTTGGTCCAAAACCTTCGGGCATCTGCTAGAAAGCTGAAGATGAAGAGAAATTTCACCTTTCAATATGGAATGACCCAAGCATACATCCAAATCAACAAAAGAATGACTTCACCACATGAAAATTAAAGTTCGGGAATGACACAGCCAGTGCCCAGACTTAAATCCAATAAAAAATATGTGGGGTGACCTGAAGAGGGCTGTTCACAAAAGATGCCCTCACAATCTGATAGATTTGGAGCATTTTTGAAAGGAAGAGTGGACAAATATTGCCAAGTCAAGATGTGCCATGCTGATAGACTACTACCCAATGCTGTAATTAAATCAAAAGGTGTTTCAACAAAGTATTAGTTTAAGGATGTGCACACTTATGCAACCAGCTTATTGTACGTTTTTTATTGTTTCCCCTAACATTTTCCCCTAACAGATTTGTTTGTTTTTCAATTGAATTGTACAGGTTATAGGTCACATTAAAGGTGGAAAAAGTTTTGAAATGATTTATTGTGGTCTCATTTTTTTTATATCACAAAATCCTGGCATTTTAACGGGTGTGTACACTTTTTATATCCACTGTATGTGGGAAGAACCAAATCAATCTATGGGGATCAGCTTTTCAAGTTGGGCAAAAAACTTACCAAACAAAAGTTTTTTTTTCTAATGGTTAGCCAGTCGCATTGCTTCTTAATTACAAGAAACACAGTTAAGATCTACCTCTAGCTCCCTGAGCTCAATGTGCTGTACTAATGGCTATTTCAGTGGTCATTCCTTAGTACCACCTTAAAAGACTTGTGCAGCAGCAACTTGTTCTTCCCTGGATTAATTTGCAAGTCAATATATGTGCAACATTGTTTTCAGGTTCAGAGTTTCTTTTAGGGTTAGACTTCTGTGAGCATGTCTATCCAGGATGATTTGCTACAGACGCTGTTATTTTGGTTGCAAAAGATGAACCCCCACCTCTTTTCAGATACTAAAATTATGTACTTACCATAATGGTTTGTAATTCCCCATCTGGGCAGAGCAGTGGTGCAGCGGTTAACATAGTCACCTCACAGCAATAGGTTTTCTGGTTCAATTCTCAGCTGGGGTGCCTTCTGTACAGAGTCTGCATGTTCTCCTTGCATTCGTGTGGGTTTCCTGTGGGTACTGTGGTTTCCTCCCACATTCCAAAGACATGCGTCTGGAGCTTTTCTCCCCAATCCTCCGCTGAAAATAGGTTCTGTCTTGGTTGGACTTTCCTGGTCAACAAATGTTAAATAAATAAAGTCTGCCTTTTCTTTTTGTCTTTCTCCCCTGCCGTTAGCCACGGTGACCACGGATGCTTTTCTGATAGGGTGGGGAGGACTTTTTCAGGGAAGAACAGCCCAAGGCACCTGGTCAGAAACAGAGTCACAGTTGCACATCAATGTTCTGGAGCTGAGAGTGGTGCTTTTGGCATTACAGCACTTCCACGACTCTCTTCCTCTGGGGACGATTGCGATACAGACAGACATGTCTGTGGTCTGGTACATCAACAAGCAAGGGAGAACCAAGTCTTACCCGTTATGTCGAGAGGCCTTGAGAAAGGGCCACCAGTGTCTAAAGTTACCCTTTCCAAATGGTTAACTGACTGCATTAAATTTATATACTCCTCAGTGAACCAACCATTAGAACATGGCGTGAAAGCGCATTCCACTAGGGCTGTTTCCACTTCTGCTTATGCATCTCGATTGCCTTTGGACACTATATGTACAGCTGCCACTTGGTCTAAGCCGCATACTTTTATCACTCATTACAGAGTGGACAGGGTTTGCTTTGGTTCCACTGTCCTCAGGAAAATACTCCCTTGAGCCACCCAGGATTAGGGTGTTTGGGATGCTATCCATGTGTAAGAATGAACGGTGAGATTGAACAACTTCACATAAAGAAGTTATGTTCTTACCATAACGTTCCATGTGAGTTGTTCATTTTGCTTTCATTCTTACATTCCCACCTGCCTTCCCCCTCCAGGTTCTCGAAGAATGACTAAGACTTATGGTCTGGTGGGTCTTGTTATACGACTTTTTACTCCGGTTGGAGTATCTGTTATTTGTTATATCTGTTACATGCTAACTAGATCTGAGGTAGGACAGAGAGCATCATCGGATAGGGACTTGTCCTCGAGCTACTCTAAGATCTTCAGCTTGTGAAAGTGGCTGACTCGGAGCCAATAGATCGGCTCCGAACCCATGTGTAAGAATGAAGGCAAGATGAACAACTCACATGGAACGTTATGGTAAGAACATAACTTCTGTTTATAGCTTATTACAGGCTACAGGTTATCCATATTTAGACAGTGTTGTTTATCTTTGCAGAGTTATTTTCAAAGTGTCAGGAATCTCTCTCTTGGGTGAGAGGTCTCTTACATAAGCCAGGATTCCAAGAGAACATTCAAAAGTCTTTGTTGATTCCTCATTGTGTTCCTGGGATGTCAACTAGACACCTCAAAAGAGCTTTTTGCTCACAGGAAAAATAGATCTATGTCTTAGTCTGTTCTAAGGTTTTACACTCTTGACTTCAGTCACTGTGAGGGAATAGCTCAGGATTTTGGGTCTCGTGGCATCTGTGATTGTCATGATACCCCTGGCAAAACTCCATAAGAGAAAAATAGTGTTATCTGAAATCTCTTTGGTCCTGGCAACACCACATATTATCTTTTCAAATCCCAGTGCTGAGGTTTGTCACAAGAGAAATCATTTGGTAGAGACAACAGATAGCCTTAAATTCTAGTCTTACCTTTTCCCTCCCTGCTGCAAAGTTGTCAGTCACTACAGACACATAGAACCTTGCTTGGGAGCAGTTTCAGGAGGAATAAAAGTGCAAGGTGTGTGAGACACCAAGGACGGACACAAGCACATAAATATCAAGGAGTTGCTTGCCTGATCAAGGCATTCAACTCTCTGAACCTTCTTTGGTGGGGAGTAGACTTCTTTGCCTCCTGTCTCCAGCCAGCTGATAAGATTTTGTACTAGGAATCCATGCAAGAAAGCCTGGTAGACAGATGGCTTTTTTTTTTTTTTTGGACCTGTGTGTTCCTGTATGCTTTTCCACCCTTTCCATTAATATCCAGGTTGCTTCTGAAGATTCAGAAGGAATCCCCCAAGATCACTGTGGTGACTCCCTTCAGGCCCAGGCAACAGTACTTCTCCCTTCCTTTAGAAATGGCCACGGGCAATTACCATAAACTTCTTCAGGTTCCCCTGTCTTTTGTTGATAAATGCAGGACGTGGGGTTTGATATTGATGACACGGATAGATTAATGATGGAAATGTTGATGCTTTGTTTTGGCAAGACAGGTGGGTGTGGTTTGGAGGAGGTCAGAGTGTTTATGCGTGTGTTTGTGTGTTGGGGTAAGGTTGAGGTTAGGTGGGGGGTAGGTGCATGTTTGTGTGAAGGTTTGTGTATTTTAGGGTTAGGCTCAGGGTTGGGTAAGGGGATAGATGTAGTGTCTGTGTGGCTTGTGTAGTGGCAGTATTATAGGAAGGTTTTTATGAAGGTAAGGTGTGGGTTAGGTTTTGGGAAAGTTGCAGTGTTAGTATTGGAGTTAGCACCCATTACATTACTAAAGAGTGCAGAAGCTGACATTTTTTGTTTTATTGTCAATCTCTTGTAGCAAGTTTCAAAGACCAGCCATTCACAGAGTCAGAAACTTATTTATTATAGGGAGAATCATTTCAGGAATTAATTATGTAATATTAAATAGCCAAAGATCAGTCCTTCAGCAAGATCTTTATCAACATTTGGATGTTTAAATTGGCACGTGCACTATCATATTTCATGGCTTTTAGGATGCTCTGCCTGTGAGCATGACGCGTCTTGCTCCCTTTGTTTTACACTTAACATTCACTGTTGATCTGCTTTACTTTTTTGTTTGTGTTAAAATCACTCCCTAACTCTCAGTCTTTGGCAGTGCTATTTACAAACTTCCTTGCTATTGTAGTGATATATTGTTTGATTCTGTATTTGTTTTTATTGATCTCAAAATAAAATATCAAGAAGCACTGCTGTTGGTGTCAGATTCTTCCAGAAGACTTTCATGTTGGGGTCTTTTTTGTTTTCTTGCTTAGGAGACAATCAGGATATTGATAACTGTAAATTTTGTGCTCGTTTTGAAAAGAATAAACTTTTTAGAGTCTTTGCTGTGTTAAAAAAAAATTGGTTGAAGCCAGATATTTATTTTAAAAAAAAAAAAAAAAAAAGGTTTTCTAGGGAAAAAAGTGGGTTAAAGGTTGATGAAGGTTTCATCTGATACCTTACAGTGGAAGGCATCTGTGAGTGAAGGGCCCAGTCTGGTCGTACTGGGGAATATAACTCATCTGGCAACTGTTGTAAAGATTTACTTGTTAGTACAGGTTAACATCTGCTCAAATTCATTTGTTTATCTTTTTCTCCTTGCCACCTCACTGCTTCACAGCGAGGTTCTAAGAGTAAGTAGCTAAGGAACAGGCTGTTTCTGCTGTGGTCATTGAAATGGCACCTGATGTTGAAACTTAGATTTCCTTTTTCAGATCTATCACATTGGTGCAGTAGTGCAGGACATGTGTCCATATTTATTCCATTTTCTAATTTTTTAGAGTAAGTTTCCTTCAGTTACTTTACTGAGTGGTTTTCTAGAAGTGGTTGGAATATGCACAGAGCAGCTAGCTGTAAGTGAAGTAGGCATCCATTTCTTGACCTGATATCCAGATGCCCGATAACAGGACATTCTGGAATTGCATGTTAGTCTCCCAACCATCTGAGATGTCTTCTGTGGTATCTGTTGTTTACGAAAAAAAAAAAAACAGGAATGCCTTTCCTTGTTTAAACATAATTCTGAAGCTTCAGCAGACCCCAGCCAAAAGGTCTGTCCCATCTTCAGATTCCTAGAATAATCAAGTGATCTTGCTTGTACATACCAGATATATATTTTTTGTAGTCTGGATACCAGCTCTGTGGATGCTGACTCCATTTAGATGTTCACTGTGCATACAGCTGCAGTCATCACACTTGGGTTATCCTGCTGTCAGGCGGGTCCTCGGTCGGCCGAATTCCAAAGTCTAGATCCGGCGTCAGTTGTCGTCGCTTCTTCCCTGACGTCAGTGCAGCAGGGGTATAAAAGAGGCAGCTAACGCCATTTTCTTCAGTCTTTCTTGCCGCGCGGTCGGTGCCCGAAGCAGAAGCAGTTCGCAAGTGCCGGTCAGCCAGCTCCTGAGATTTACGAAAAGTATTTCAGCCGAAGTCTTCTTTAAAGCTAAGTACCCCATTGGGGAAACTTTTGTTGCCTCAGACCGATGTCAGACAAAGTTAATAATTGCATTTCTTGTGGGAAGCAAATAACGCATAAGGATTTTCACTCTTACTGTATACCTTGCTTTGGGCCAGACCACGACGTCTCGGCCTGCCGTTTTTGTGCTAGGTTTAACAAGCGCACTATTAAGTGCCGGGCGGAGTTCGCCCTTCATTATTTTGGCAAAAAATTTAATTATATCATGTCGTCGGATGCACCGATGCCAGTTTTAGGCAAAAAACGCAAGGATAAGGACAGACATCCGAGGCCTGCACCGAGTACTGAGATCACGCTTAGGCCGACTACCCGTCCTCCAGTTCTCAGCGAGGCGCCTACGCAGCCCCTGACTACCGATGAAACTATTTTACCAGCGACTTCAGTACCCGAGGTCGCATGTTCCTCGGTCTCCATTCCCACTGCAGATACTGACGCCACTCTTGGCGGAGAAACGGAAAGTTTAGCGAGGCCTGCCATTTCTGAGGGCGTTTTCAGGCCTACCACCTACTCTATTAAATCGTTCACTAAATCTAAGGCTCCAATGAAAATTAAAAAACAGGGTCCTCAGACCCCCTCTCAAGGCCCCATGCCTAAAAAACAGATGCTTAAAATGGCTGAGGATTTGATTACTCTCATCAGGGGTTCTCAACCCCCCTCAGACAAAAGACCCAGGTTGGAGGAAGACTACCCTTCCTCAGACCAGGCTTCTATTACCTCAGACCATTCTGAGGACCAGGATTACGCCTATTCCCCATTTGAAGACTCTGATGCTGAGGAGTCTATTCCCTCGGTCTCCCCCCCTGAGAATTACTCTTTTGGGGAAACCCTACACACATTGAGAGAGCACTTCCACTGGGAAGGCCAAGATTACTCAGATTCCAAGAAAAGACTCAGGGAATTTCTGCTGCTTCCCCAGCATAGGCTCCTGGCTATTCCTCCTGTCTTAGATATTTTGGATGATGTGTACGCAGAAGCCAGTCTTAATCCAGACTCTTTACCTCCTGCCCCTGTTAAACCAGACAGATATTACCGGGTTCCTGATTCTCACCAGTTCGTTTATAAAAGCCATACTGCTGACCCAGAAACAATTTCTCAGGGTCCCAAGGGGATTAAGGCCTCTACTGCTAAAAACCCTTTACCTTCAAAGAGAGATTCCAGAGCATTAGAAAGGTGGGGGAAAAAGGTGTATACATCAGCCACTCTAACCATGAGGGCATTAAACTGTCAATTTCATATGTTAAAGTACCAGCAGTTTTTGCTATCTCAGCTGAAAAGCAAAATGACACAAACAGAACAACCACATTTGAAAGA
Source organism: Protopterus annectens (assembly GCF_019279795.1). Lineage (NCBI taxonomy): Eukaryota > Metazoa > Chordata > Ceratodontiformes > Protopteridae > Protopterus > Protopterus annectens. Next base: position 1,751,121,178 of record NC_056735.1, read on the forward strand.
GTTGCAGGATTTGTTGCATGGAGCAGAACAAGTGGGGAAACATACCTTGCAGTGTGGTGTTGATGCTTTAGAGGCCTCATGTAGAGCTGCTGTCACGGGGTCTGTCATACGTAGACATGCTTGGCTCAAAGAGCAAACCTTACCAGATCATGTCAAAGCAAAGTTATTAGATGCACCACTACAAAAAGATGTATTGTAAGGTGTTAAAGCTGAGGAGGTACTAAAGAAAATGGAGGAAAAAGCGAAATCTATGCAAACAGTTAAAGATTTCTTGCAGGTGCAGCCTCCACGCTTCAGCAGAAACTGGCCTTCAAAAAATTGGTCCTTTCCAGCCACGGACACACCCCAAAGGGGTAGATACAGACGCCCAAGGGGTAGAGGACAACCTCAAGGATCTTACAGAGCTAGACAGTGGCAAGCACCAGCCCCAAGAGGTGGAGAAGATAGACCACAGTCTTTTAGAAAACAGACGCAATGACTTTCCCCTATGCCTGCCAAACAAAGCTATAATGGCAGCACCTATGGGCAGAAAACTGGCCTTATTTTCAAAAAGCTGGCACATTGTTACAAAGGACAAATGGATTCTGGATATTATAGACAGAGGCTACAGGTTCCACTTTCACACCCTTCCAAAAATGAGAGGCATGCCAAACCTGCCACAAAATCAATGGGCAGAGGCACAAAGACAAATTTCCGCTCTCATGGATATGAAAGCAATTCAAGAGGTACCTGCAAAAGAACAAGGTCAAGGTTTTTATTCAAGACTATTTCTGGTACCAAGGAAGGACAAAGATCGGAGACCCATCTTAGACCTATCTATTCTAAACACATATGTAGAGGTACCAAAATTCAAGATGCTCACATTACAGCAGCTTCTTCCCATGCTGGGCAAGGAGTCTTGGCTGGTAACGTTGGACCTCAAGGAGGCATACCTGCATGTCCCTATCAGACAAGATGGCAGAAGATACCTCAGATTTCTTGCAGGTTCAACCCATTAGCAATTCTCTGCATTGCCCTTTGGCTTATCTACTGCGCCCAGAGTGTTTACGAAATGCCTGGCATCAGTAATTGCTTTCTGCAGACAACGAGGAATACAAATCTACCCATATCTGGACGACTGCCTGATCCAAGCGGACAGCAAGCACATTCTACTGCAGCGTCTGGCGTTTGTAATAAAACTGTTAAACTGCCTGGGGTACACAGTGAACAAAAAGAAATCAAAACTAATACCTTCTCAACAGATAATTTTCCTGGGTGCCAGCTTAAATACAACGACCCAGATGGTCTACCTCACGCTAGACAAACAAGGGCAACTGTCTCAATACTTCAACAAAATGGCAACTTTAACCAGGCTAACTGCAAGGAAATTCCTGCAGGCTCTGGGGTTCATGGCATCTTGCATCCTACTAATACCATTTGCAAAGCTGCATATGAGGAAACTACAATGGTACCTAAAAAACTTATGGTCTCAACACAGCCACAGCTTGGAAACAATTTTACCACTCATTCCATGCCTTCAAAAGGAATTTTTGTGGTGGGCTCAAGCATGCCAAAGAAACACAGGTCTCCCTTTCTGTATACCACAAGCAAGTCAAATCATCACAACAGACGCCTCAGACTACGCCTGGGGAGCACACATGGCAGATCAGTGCATTCAGGGAAAATGGTCCCAAAAACAGATGCACCTACACATCAACCAAAAGGAGATTGTTAGCCGTGCAAAATGCTCTTATGACCTTCAAAGACCTACTGCATCCGGGCCAACTATTAATAAGGACAGACAACACCACAGTCATGTGGTACATAAACAAACAGGGAGGGACGCATTCATACCCCCTGTGTAGACAAGCTATGACCCTGTGGAACACAGCATTGGAATTGCAAGTTCAACTACAGGCACAATTCCTGCCAGGGAAGGAAAACACACTGGCAGACAACTTAAGCAGAAGTATGACAGACCCACACGAATGGAAGTTGCATCCTCAAGTCTTCTCAAAGATAACTCAGGCATGGGGACAGCCAGACATAGATCTATTTGCTACCCACAGAAATTACCAGTTGGAAAAATTCTGCTCAAGGACCTATCATCCACAGGCCTGGAAAGTGGATGCACTCTCTTTCAATTGGACAACATTGACAGTCTATGCCTTCCCGCCTCTACCTCTACTGACCAAAGTCCTATTAAAAACCAGAGCAGAGAGGCCACAAATGATTCTCATTGCTCCAGACTGGCCACGACAGCACTGGTATCCTCTCCTAAAGAGCCTGTCACACTCACCACCATGGATCCTACATCAAGTTCCTCTTCTGTTGTCCCAGCACAACTACAAGACCCTTCACAGCCAGCTCAGAACTCTAAATCTAGTGCATGGAGAATACCTTAATTTGCCAACAGACTCTCCTCTCCAAGGAGGTACAGGATGTCATCTTGGAGGCCAGGAGACCCTCTACTAGAAAAACCTACTCCGCCAAATGGAAGCGATTTTGTTCCTGGAATCAAGCAAAGGGCCAGAATCCTTGGGTAATAAATATACCTCAGATTTTACAGTACCTAGCTGAGATGTTAAACAGTGGCCTTTCCTTCTCTTCCATCAAGATCCATGCTTCAGCCATTTCAGCACAATACAATACGGATCATCCTTTATTCTCACATCCCCTATTAAGGCAGTTCCTCAGAGGGGCAAAAAATATAAACCCCCCACGGAAACCACCAACTCCAGCTTGGGACCTCAACTTCGTATTGGAGAAGCTGACACTGCCTCCTTTTGAGCAGGCTTCTTCAGCAGAGCTACAATACTTGTCATGGAAAACAGCCTTCCATCTGGCTATTACCTCAGCATGCAGGGTTTCGGAGCTACAGGCCCTCATGGCTGTGCAACCATTCATCATTTTCCATCAGGACAGGGTTTCCTTATGAACCAACCCTACCTTCATGCCAAAGGTAGTATCCAGTGTGGCTTTGAATCAGACTATTCATTTACCTACCTTTTATCCAAATCCACAGAACAAAGGAGAGAGGCTACTACACTCCTTGGACTTTCACAAGCAACTTCGTTATTATTTGGACAGAACAAAGTCATTCAGGAAATCTGAGCAGCTCTTTGTGTCCTATGCTACAGGTACTCAAGGAAAGGCTATTTCCAAACAGACTATTTCAAAATGGATAGCCCACTGCATGCGCTTTTGTTATTCATTTCATGGAAAATCAGTGCCTGTATACATCAGATCCCACTCCACCAGGGCTACAGCTACCTCAGCAGCTTTCCTCAGGAGGGTCCCTACCAAGGACATTTTGGAAGCAGCTACTTGGAGTTCAGTGCACACTTTCACCAAGCACTACCACCTTCCACTATACACAAAATCTAGAGTGGGCTTTGCCACAGCAGTCCTGCAGGGCATTCTAGCCCCTCCTAATTCCGCTTAGTACCAGCCACCCTTACTTAGCTTTGGGATTCTACCCAAGTGTGATGACTGCAGCTGTATGCACGATGAACATAGTACAGTTTTGTACCTACCATAAATGTAGATGTTCGAGTGCGCATACAGCTGCAGTCCAGGTTACCCTTCCTCCATCCCCTCTTAGGACAGGGCTTATGACAAACACCTTAGCATACAACCTATTTGGGGTATTCCTTTATGGTGTATTTGCTTGCAACTACTGTTTTGATTTATCTACTTATGTATGTTTGCATAACATCATGTATTGCCTTCCTTTCTGGGGGCACCTGACATCTGGGGCAAGAAAAACTGAAGAAAATGGCGTTGGCTGCCTCTTTTGTACCCCTGCCGCACTGACGTCAGGGAAGAAGCGACGACAACCGACGCCGGACCTAGACTTTGGAATTCGGCCGACCGAGGACCCACCTGACGGCAGGATAACCCAAGTGTGATGACTGCAGCTGTATGCGCACTCGAACATCTACATTTATGGTAGGTACAAAACTGTACTTTTAATTCTCTTCCAAAAGAAATCTATTGTGGTGAGACATTGTGTGTAATGTTGGATGATTTTAAGGAACTATCATCTCATAAAAAAAAATACGTTTTCAATAGTTGAAGTATGATGTACCTTAACCGATTAGTCTCCCTCCATTTTTCCCATTTTTTTGGGATGCACGTTACCATGTCCCAAGAGCCTGAATTATAAATAGTTTCTAAACATTTACATTTTGTTGGTTCTAGGAGAATTTGGAATTTATTTTTAAAATCTTGTGGCTTTCCCTGCATGATGAGGCCTAACTGCACAAAAGGGCTCTGTTTTTTCATACTCCACTACCCAACAGAGAAACCATCCAACAGATAGACTGGAGTAATAGGCAGGTTTGGTTAAGAGTAATTTCTGACACCCTAGGCATTAGGACAGCAAACTATTAGACCCACAAAGTACGGTAACAGAGTTAGATTTTGAACCAAATTGATTATCTAACACAAGACATTTTAGGCATTTTGTTGAGGGATAAGATTTTCTAAACTTGAGCAAATTACAAGATCAGCAGGCTTGTTGACACCAGCTTTGGTAGAGTTTTTTATTTGAGTTCATAGCAAAAGCTAATAGAGTGTATGATAACTCTAAGAATTAATCAGAGGAAGTTATGAAACATTGAGAAAATAAAATAAAAAGGCAGTTTACAAAGGAGCAACTGGAAGACATTTATAAGGTTCCAAAGAATGCAGCAAAGTCCAGAAGGATTAGGATTTTAGTTTGGAAGTACTTATTTATATAACCTAAATTGGACTTCAGAGGACTTTTCCTCTGGTACATAGCAAATGCAGGCAGGGAAGAGAGAGAAGTAATAGGGAATATGTTTTTTTGGGGGGAAAGCAATGAGTCAGAAGATTTAAAAAATTCCCTGTGGTGTACTTTGACAGAAATGTTGGAGGAGCCAAGTGGTTGTAACTAAGGAAATGACTCTCTTAAGCCTGGATATGGGATCTGAATTGCCCAGATGTAGCAAAGCCTTACTAAGTTTAATGTAATTGACTGCCTTAAAAAAATTACCAGAAAATGGATATCAAGATTTAAGCCACCTCTAATTTGAAGTATTGAATATTGTAAAGGAGATAAAAGAACTGGAGTGGGATCTTTAGAAAAGATAAGGAGCAAATTTCTTTGAAATAAATGGAATTTGTGAGAACAGTATGTGCAAAATAATGTTCACGAGGCATAATGAGGTTTAAGGGAGGGCATGAGTTTCACAACCTATGTAATGTTGGATCAAAATTGTTAAAAAGAAAACGCACGGGTATATGTGTGTGTATGTATGTGTGTGTGTGTGTGTGTGTGTGTGTGTGTGTATATATATATATATATATATATCTATATCTATATCTATATATATATATATATATATATCTATCTATCTATATATATATATATATATATATATATATATATATATATATATATATATATGGGTCTACTTCAAAACATCTAAAACCCATAATCGAGATCAGGACATCTAAAACCCAAAACAAACATCCAAAACCCATAATGTCAAATTTCATAACATCGAAAATGTGCATCAGTACATTGAACACTACAAATCGCATTAAAAAAAATCCCCTCCACATATAACAATACCAAACTAGCAAACACACTTTTTACTGTGTTTCTGCAGGGGGGCAAGCCCCACCTGCACACCCCCCCCCCATAAATTAAATATACCAACTCCGAGATCGCAGTACAGTGGGAAAAAGTTAATTTCCTAACCCCACTGTATCACGATCACCATAAAGAATGTACGCATAATGTCTGTATCACTGTATGACCTAGAAAACACATACAGAATGGCAAAATAAACACTATATGAAGAGTATTAATTCCTACACTATATAAATAATAACTATAGAAATAAAAACTACAACATCTCATAGGCATACCACAAGATTAACAGATTAAACTATAACATTTACGTATGTGCTGATACACTATTACATAGGTTAATAGGTTAATAGGTTCATAGGTAAGTACTAGGCTATCTGCCCGAGGGCATCTATAAGCCTAGCTAGAATGTGCTGGCTTTCGCACATTTTAGATGCTATGAAATTCGATGTTTATGAGTTTTAGATGTTCTGGTCTCGATGTTATGAAATTAGATGTTGTGGGTTTTAGATGTTTTGAAGTGGACCCATATATATATATATATATATATATATATATATATATATATATATACCCAAATATCAATATTGCTAACATTGATAATGCAAACATTGACACGTCACTGTACATGTGCTAAGGAATACCCTTGGGACATGCAAATAAATTAATAAAAAAAGTCATAAACAGAGTTTTATGCAGGGGCAAATCCCCCTGTACTCTCCACACCTTCTGGTAATTATACGTACTAACTGTGAGATTGCACAGTACTGGGGAATGGGCATATTCCCTAACCTCGGAGATTGTGTGATCTCACACAGCTGTCGACCATCTGTTTAGTATACCAGATTGTGTTTACTAAACAGATGGCAACTCTAACAACAGTTGATCAAATTAGGAGTTCAGAAAAAACACACCTAACAACTGGAAAAATGGTCACCATCCACTTTTACTGTGTTCCTAGTACTTCAGCATCAAGCCTTCCAGGTTTTTTCCCTGTAAGGCTTGATGCCGAAGTACTATGAACACAGTAAAAGTGGATGGTGACCTTTTCTCCAGTTGTTCAGTGTGTTTTTTCTGTCCTTGGTGAGTTGGTTCATGGAGTGGTGTTTTTCAAATTAGGAGCTCCCATATATTTTAAAATATCAGTGCTACTAGCTTGAGATATTGACAGTTTAAGATAATGTGAATTAGTATGCATTTTCTGAAGTAAAAGAAGTTATAACTCTATTGTCATTATTTATTAAGTGTAATTCACCACTTTTTCTCCAAAAGCTATGAATCTATGAATCTATGTATATATATATACACATGCATGCATATACTGCATGACAGTAACAGTGGGAACTGTTATTGCAGTTTCTCTTTTCTGTTTATGTGTATGTATATAATATACATGTGTGTGTGTGTGTGTATGCATGTGTATATATACATACATATATATATATATATATATATATATATACATATATATATATATATATATATATATATACATATATATATATATATATATATATATACATACATATATATATATATATATATATATATATATATATATATATATATATATATATACATATATATACATATATACATACATATATATATATATATATATATATATATATATATATAGACCCATGTTACACCTTAAAATGTGATCAGGAAAGATTTTAAAGAGGAAAAAGGGGAAAAGCTATATTAAGTGCAGGCATCATATTTGGGGTGCTAACTCCTGTGTTGCCTTGTCTGGCATTGTTGTTAAAAGATTTACAATGTTCAGGGCAAAGTCTTCAAGATGGTTTTAGGAATCTTCCCTGTGATCTTTCTTTGGATAACAACTTTCTGTTCAATTCTTGCCTTCTAGAAAATAAAAAAAACACTCATGAAGAAGGTGGTTCCTCTCTCTCTGAAAGTTTTACTAAACACGAGGAGAGCAAGATTGTAGAAATCAAACAAATGATCCACAGACTTATCCTAAAATTATTCAAAGTATCTTCCTTCTTTTAATGCAGGTTCTGCATAAGTAAACTGAATGCATTTCTGGTATATTATGGCATAAACTTTTTTAGGTGTTTTTTGCCCCTGTGTCTGCCAGCATTCAGACCTCCTGTCCTTCATAGTTGGGGAATCCTCCATAACCCCATAGATGAGAGCAATCAGGAAGGGGAGTCATTTAGGCAGCTGAGAAGGTTGAATTGTGCCCTTGCTTGCATCCTGGCTATGAGGTTATGTATACTGCCCCTAACACCATCCCTTAGGTAGGAAGGAAGAGTGAACCACTTCAGTGAGGGGCACGTAATGCTTTACTTATGTGGGTGATTCTCCTACACAACCGTTATGAAGGGTTCCACCCATCAATGGCATGTTGAGCTTAATATCTAGTCCTGTGCCACATCATCTGCATCCTAAACTTCTTCCAAGGGAGGCTTATACATTCTCAGCTGTCTGTATCCCATTTTCCTCTCGCAGGATGGGCATTTCAATACTTTCCAGCTAATTCCATCAGTCTCCTAAGTTGCTAATTTATCCAGGATCACCTGGGCTGTAGTAAGAGCTTTATAGCTCTGAGCTAGCCAGGGCTGGTAAAGTATGGCATGAACTTGACTCTTATTTATACGGACTAGCCTTTCAGTACATACTGTTGAACCTGACAGCACTGTTTGGCAGTCACTTGCTTAATCTGTGTAGTATGCGTGGGTGTATTGTCCAAAGCATCTAGTACAAGTGCTTATTGATGATGTCTGTCTACAAACCTATCAAATCTGCTGGGCATTTTCTGTATTCATGCAAGGTTGCTAAAGCCCGGAACTCCTTACCTGTATCCATCAGGTCAGTACCCTTCCTTCCTTCTGTCAAAACTACTCTAAAAGACTTTTTAGCTAAAATCTGGCTCTGTTCCTACTCAAAACCAGGATAAACCATATCTCTAAATGCGAACAAGTACCTTTTCATTCCTTATGCCTCCTTACTCTTCCTTCTTCACATATTTCTTGTCAAATTCTCTTCCTTGACTTTCTCTCTAGATATACCGTAAAACTGTTTCCCTCACTACATATTGCAATTCCTGTTTGTAGACTAACTTACCTTTAATTTCTCTACAAACTGTCTACAGTTTCTATAAATATTAAACAATTGTCATATAACTTGTATTGATTCTTAACCAATGTTATTATGTTAGCACTAATTTGTTATAATTATTTAACCTGTATATGTTTTTGTTTTATGTTTGAACATCTCCTGAAACCATAAACAAAGGGTATAAGATGATTCATATCCTTCAGGATTAGGGTCACCATGAGGCAGCAGTCCAGCAGGAGAAGCGCTTTTTGCATGTTTTGTAATAATTTGGAGCTTTTCTTCCCAGGCTTGAAAATGGGCTTCTACCTAGTTGGACTTTTCCAGTAAACAAATAATAAATAGTAAATAAATAAAATCCCGAAAGGTCGTCCACTCAAAATATGCGATGATCAACAAACACAGTGCCTTGCTGTCATATGGGTAGTAGTGCCCTCCTACCCTGTCTCTGGCAGTCTGTCAAGGTTCAGAACTTCTCCCCTGCCTGTCTGTGGGTGTGACGGACCAATTTACCTGTGAGGACAGGTACTGCCTTTCAGACCCACAGGCAAGATCCATTCAGTTTTCTAGTACCACTGTAACCGAAGTATCTCTGAGAAGACTACTTCTAACTCTGGATGTTACAGCTGCTGAGTTCGGATAAAAAAACTCTTTTGGGTTTTTATTTCCTTCCTCTGAAGACAAACGGGTTCAGTAACCCAAACAAGTGTTTTCTTTTTCTCATATGCTGACTAGCTTTAGGAATGCATTCTTTTAACAGCAATCCCATCAACAGGGTATATGATCATTATGAGGAAAATTCCATGGAAGTGGCCACCTTCCCTCCATTGATCACTTTGTTGGACGATATATTTAAGTAAGCTTGCAGTTCTCCTCTGCTGAATGATTCTCTGCCTACTAAAAACTATGTCTTCTCCAAACCAAGTCCCTTCAGAAGTTCTAGGCAATTGGCTTTTCTGAGGAAAAGAAGCTAGTGCAGGCAAGCGGGGTAGTTTCTGAAGTGTTAACTACCAATGTATTTGTGGAAGTTTATTTTAAGCTGTGTGTTTAGTTTAGAAGAGTTTGCTGCATTGTTATCTGTTGAGCAAAAGTTCTATGTGAAGGTTATTATTTGCAGTGTTTCTTTGTGTATAAATTATTTTAAGTGCCTTGGAGGGGTCTGACACAGTTTCTAGAAATGCAGTGACATTGGTTGTGATAGGGAGGTATTTTGAATGATTCACTTGATTTTAATTGTGCGTTTAGTACAGCATCTTATCAGATCCCTAAACAACTGGGATGATGGAGGTAAACTGATACAAGGGTTGTCAAATTTATTCCTAAGTTTTTCTTCAATTAGTGAGGTAATTTTCATTAGTCTATCTATCAGAAAACTCAGCCTAACCAAGGTACCTAGAAGAAATGGCAGGAAGGGAGTTCTTTCAAACATAGCAAGAGGTGTTCCTTTCCCTAAAAGGTTGATCTCCCTTCCAATTTTTGACTTTGCTGAGAAGCAACACCCATCATTTTCAGAAGTCCCTCTTGGGTATCCTGATAACAGTTAGCTTTCAACAAGACAGCCTTATCAGTGACTTCCATTGAGTGGGTGCTCTACTTCACCAACAGAGGATAGAAGTAGAAGGCACATCTGCCTCCCTTGTAGGGAATTCCTCCCTCACCGTTGGCACAGACTTTATTCCTTCCTGTACTCTGGCAAATGCTGGATTCTGGGGTCATAGAACCAGTCCTTTCTGCAGAGAGAGAGAGAGAGAGAGAAAATAAATGCTTTTTACTCTAGAATCTTACTAGTTTTCAGATGAGAGGTGTCATGGCAACTGGGTTGGACCTATCCTTTATGAAGCCTTTGTCAAGATCACCAAGTTTAAGATGCTCAACATGCAGAAAGTGCTTCTTCTCCTGCTGGACTGCTGCCTCATGGGGACCCCCCTTTGTTTATGGTTTCAGGAGATATCTGAGATTTATTGTGTCAGGATTGCAATTCTTTGCATTGCCTTTTGGACTATCCATGGCACCTCAAGTGTTTAACAAATGCCTTGCTCCGGTAGTAACTCACTATTTAACTCTTGGCATTCACCTTTTTCCCTGCTTGGGAAATTTGCTGATTGTGCAGAGTTTGTGTCCATGTGTTTGGAATCACTAGAGAAGGTCTCAACCTTACTGTGTCAGCTGGGGTTTAAGTTTAACCTTTGGAAGTTGTGCCTGACACTCTCACAAAGATTCTCCTTCCTGGGGTGCTTTGTTGACTTCAAACAAGACTGGACTTTATTCCTGAAGACTGTGCTGTCTTACCAGATGGTGTTTCAGGAATTCCCCAGGAGGAACTTCTTCCCTGCAAGCAAATTCCTAAAAATTCTAGGACTTATGGTGTCCATGAGTTTCATGATACCACTGATCCATCTCCACATGTGGAATATTCAGTGGCATGTCCAGAATTGTTGGACCCAGCACCTACATTCTCTTGAATCTTAGTTACCAGTGCTTCCTTTCATCAGGCAAGAGTTACAGTGGTGGAGAGCAGTTGAGTATCAGTCCAGGGCTTTCCTTCTTTCCTTCTGTTCTGGTGCAGTGTGTCCTAATAGAATTGTTTGACTTCACTTGGTCACTCTGTTAATGGGAGTGCAAATGCAGGCACCTGGGTCCCAAGAATGCACAGAAGCACATCAGTATGAAGGAAATGTGAGCAGTTCTCCATGCCTTTAAAGTCTTTCACCACCTGGGTACTCACCTCATATTTACAGACAACACCACAGTAATGTGGTATCTCAATAAACTCTGGGATCCAAGGTCATATCCTCAGTACCATTTGGCAGTGATGGCCTGGGAGCTGGCTCTGCAGCATTGTCCGACTCTTAAGGCATCATACATCAGAGAAAAACTGTGGCAGATTGAGCAGATCCTGGGCAGACCCACATAAGTGGAAGCTCAAGGCAGTGGTGTTCCAGGATCTAATCCAGATATGGGGTAATACCTTGAATAAATCTGTTCATCTTCTTTCAAAACAGACAGCTGGAGAAATCCTCTTCTAGACAGCCATTCTTGTAGGACAGACACATTCTCGTTCCTTTGAATGGGAATGTCATTCTGTGTATTCCACCCTTTAATTGCTTCGCAAGGTACTTCTGAAGATTCAGTAAGAAATGCCAGATATCATTGTGGTGACCCCCTAATAGCCCAGACAGTCTTTATTTTCCCATTTAATGTTATTGGTCAAGGGCAATTACTACAGACTTCCTCACACTGTGAATTTGCTGGCAGTCTCATAGTCAACTGGTGTACCCCAGTTTGAGCAACTACTGCTGACAGCCTTGACAGTCTTGACTCTCTTTAGGGACTTATTTCAAGAGGATGTGCATCAGGTGTTAAAGGATGCCAAAAAACTTTCTACTAGAAAATCTTATGTTTACAGATGAATGAGGTTTTTTAAGTGGTGCCACAGTGGGAACAGAGGCTATCTTGAGGTTAACATCCCTTTGGTCTTGAAATGTCTGTGTGAGCTATTTCAGGATGTCTGCCTTGTGGATCTCCCTCTTCGTCCTTCTGCTTTGGTAAAACAGTTCATAAATCGAGTAGTGCATGTGAGACCTTCTCACAAGCCAATTCCTCCTTTGTGAGATCTCATCTTGACTGAAATTGACTTTACCATCTTTTGTACCTGCCACTCTAGCTGATCTGAAGTTCTTAACATAGGAGACTGTTTTGCTTATTGTTCTGATGCCTGCAAGCTCTCATGGTGGAACAACTTTACCTTCATTTCTGTAAGTTTAAGGCTTTGCACAAGAATCCCTCTTTTATGCCTAAAATGGTCTCAGAATTCACCCTCAATCAGACCATTAAGCTCCCTATGCTCTTCCCAAAACCTAAGAGTAAGGGAGAGAGGATACTTCATACTTTGGATGTGCATCAGCAGCTCAGGTACTACCCTGATAGAACAAAACTGTTCAGGGAGGCAGAAAGGCTTTTTACTTTACACACAGCAGCAAAGAAGGTTTTAACTTGTCTCTAAGCAAACCATTGCATGCTGGTTGTCCTCTGGTATTGTTTTCTTGTTACACCCATCACGGCAATGTGAATACAAGCAAGGTAAAGACACATTTTTTTAGGGTCTTTTCTTCTACAGCATCTTATTTGAAAGAGGTGGAGAGACAGCAACTTGGTCCCCTGCCCATACCTTTTATGAAGCACTCCAATTTGGATGGCTTTTCTTAATCTGCAGCAGGCTTTGCTAGGACTGTTCTCCCAGGAATTCCTGGACCCTTATCCATCTCATCCCTGGTTGGGTTAGCTTTGGGAATCTACCCATATGCCAGTAAGGCAGTTTGTTTTTTGAACATAGTATAGCTGCATAAAGTCCTACTTACTTGTAAGTTGATGTTCATAGAACACACTGCCTTACTGGCAATGCCTACTCACCATGCCCTCATTGGAGGTACATAATTTGGTGTTGAAGGTGCCACTGAGTTTTGATTTGTGGTAGTTTTTGTTGTGTGTGTGTATGTGTTTTTCATTTGAAACAGTAGGTGTTCGCAAGCTTGCATTTTCATATTCTGTTCCTTCTGAATCCTAGAAAACTGAATAGGTTCTGTCTGTGGGTCTGAAAGATGGTCTGTGTCCTCACATGGGATTGATCCATCATACCCACAGACTGGCAGGGGGAGGAGTTCTGAGCTTTGATAGACTGCTAATTGATATGGTAGCATGGCACTGTTACCTATATTCCAGAAAGTCAGTGTGTTGTACAAATATCTACTGTTACAAGTTAAGTAGGACAGAAAAGCTACATGGTTAACATGTAGTCTCAAGACAGCTTAGTAGCTCCATTAGATTTTTGATATAGGTAATCCAGGAACATGCCCCTCTTAATACAGGAGTTTTTTTTTTTATTCAGTACCCTTTTTACGTCAGCTATGGAGAAAAGAAACTTTTAACAGTCTGTTGGTATACTGTTCTGCATTGGTACATGCACTGCCTAAAAACTGATCTGAGCCTGAAGAACTTAGGTACACCATTTGTTAAAACATGAATAGTAGCTGTGGATTACTTGAATGACCAGTTCTTGTTTTAACAAAGCCTTTCATTTAATAAGTATGTTTCCTAAGGCCTCATTTTCAGATTTCCCTCTGTTTAACTGATTTTTCCCTGTCAACCTTCCCTTTGCAAACCTTGTCTAGTACCTTGATCCACTACCAAAGGTAAGTTTTTTTTTTCATTCCTTAAGAGTAATTTTTATATTGCAACTTACGTTATTTTATAGGTTTCCTTTATATTTTTAAGTTAACACTGTTTTGCAAATAAATTGTATTTCACTGAATTTTATTTCACCCATTGTAGTGCCACTTATCCCAGTATCAGCTTTACAGTTCATTGGCTTCCTCACTGGTTTCTGGGAAGGACATAACTTTTTTATATTTAGACATTGTAAACTTTATACAGTAAATACTTGCTCTGCTTTCTCTGTATTTCTTTCTTTTTTCATTGTGAACGTGGTGTGAGCTGTGAGCAGTAAGTATTACATTTCTATTCACCTCTGTTAATTATTGCTTTATTAAAATGCTTCTAATTATTATTTCTATAAGCCTTTGCTATATGCCAGAGGTCACCTCATGCATGGCATGTTTTTCCTGCTTGGATTTGCAATCTGTAGCCTTATGCTGTTTCTCAGGACACCTGTAATATGCCTGTGTTACCTTCTTTATTTTTGAGTCCCCCCACCCTTTATATTTCAGTACTTGCACATTGTTACAAACTGTTGCAGTACCGATTCCTTGTAAATCTCATTTTATGCTTGCTGCTTCCACTGCTAGAGCACTGTTAAAGATGTTTTTATGTTAAATTAGTTTGAGACCAGGCTCCCTATTGAAATGTCGGCACTCAAAATGCTGAGTGCCAACCAGCTAAAAAAAAGACTGAACACAGAAGAAGAGTAAAAATTGCTGTTCTCCTTAAAACTTTTTTTGCGGGTGGGGGGTGCCCCACTGCACCCCCCCCCCACGTGTGGGGCAAGTCCCCCCACACTTATATATACCAACTCTGAGTTTGCATACTTAAGAGAAAAAGGAATAATCTGAGAAGTGGTATCTTGGACTTAGCATATATAAGTCTGATCTTTTGGCCATTTAGTCGTCATATTTTCCTACATTTCAAATGGTTATCTTGAGACCATCTTTATTCCCCACACAGTCTTGTATCTCAGCATATGTCTTGCCAAGTTACAGTCCTGGAACAGTGTTCTTAGCCCACAAGTGTACTTCTCTCAGATAGAGTAAGCTTCTTCACAAAAGTAATCCTGAATCTTTGTATTTTGTTACTAGGCAGGGTCAAAAATGACTTTTAACCATCTTTCCAGTTGCACGTAATTTTCCCATTGGTCTTTCCATTGTAAGGAGGTTTTCATTAAGCTGTATAGCTTCATCTCCATAGATGAGAATCGCTCTTTTTTTCCGTCTCCATTCTCTACGTCATGGATACCTTACTTTACTTTGTATACTAATTGTTTATTATGTTTATATGTAAATTGGCTTATATCCTGCTTGTTCTTTAAATAATGTTGCAACAATGTATGCCTATACTTATCAACACCATTCATTGCCTGGTGTGTTATTATTTAATCTTCAGTGTCTTCCGGGGGTGGAATAAATTCAGTCCTGTACTTGTGCACCCCTGCCTTTAGCTGTCTGATGCAGTTATGTGATGGTGACATTATTTCTTGTCATCTTCAGTTCTTGCTGTGTTCAAACCATTAGTTGCTAACTACTGCATTAGTCACTTTCACTGGTTTCTAGGCTTGATAATAGAAATGCTAATAGTGTGACATTTCTCAATTAAACTGGAGTTATCCATCCAGCCAGTTCTACAGTCAGGTGTGCCTATGGAAGATAACAGATCTGAAGTATTTTAATTTAAAATGTATTTTTAGTTTTAGTGACACTTCTCCATTTACTGCCAGACAAGATCTTGACACTATGAGGAGACCACATAACAACTGACATCTGTGAGCATTTTGTCAAGTTTAATAAGAATAAGGTTATGAGCTGCCCTTTCAAGATGGAAAAAAAAAGACAAACTTGAAGCTGAAAATGAAACATCTTGAAGTTTTGATTATGAAAAATGAGTAAAGAAAGCAAAGGCTTTCTCTGAAAAAGGTTAGGCATTCTTTCAAGAAATTTGATTCCTTAACACTGATGAAGGCTATCAACAAAACTTTTGGATTCCAGCAATTAATTTTGTTGCTCACAGCCAACTGGGTCAACTGGACCCACCATAGCCCTTCCCTAAGTTCTCTGTGATTCACATCCAAAACCTATGAGGAAATCAAGGATGTTGGTACATACTGCTACCTGGGAGCATACCGTAACCCCACTACCCTTTGGGAAGAATTGTCTTTTGAGCAGGAGAGTTAATCTGTTTTCCCCCCCACAAAAGTCAGGGATTACAGTATAGGTGCAA